>NC_051181.1:158630018-158649306 GCF_013339695.2 Rhipicephalus sanguineus | reverse complement strand
CTTTATTAGTGTAGTAATAATGAAGTAAATTTAAATCAATTAAAGCGGACGAAAAATCACCCTTCCCGACGGTTAAATCTGAATCCACAACCAACGAATTACGCCGACCATGCCCTACCAGTCGAGCTTCGACGGAAGGCGCTTTTCGTTCATTTTTGTCCACTTAAATTAATTTCAGTTTACGTCATTACTACTACACTACAGTTAAAGACAGCAATTACTTTCCCTGGTCCAATTGTATGTTGGATTCATCTGGTTGCGTCCAACAATTCCAGGCATGTGTATTTAGTTCCCGTGTTTCTTATCCATCACTACTTTCCTTTCTATCATTACCTTTGGCCTGGAGTTGTACGCACCAGTACATTTCAAAAGGTATGGCCACAAAATCATCACCATCGTCGTAATCATCATCAATAACATAATCATCAACGGTAACGTTGCCAGGTTAAGCCTTCTAGTGCTGGCATTCAAAACCCGCCATTCATAAAAAGCTAGAGCTAATCGCTGAATATCGGGTCAGTATACGTAAAAGGGAACAAATCTAAGTCGTGATTTCGCGATCGCACAGATTAAGGTTTTGCAAATAACTCGCAAAGCTCGCGGCGGATATTAGACTGCCGTCGCCGCAGCACTGCGACGGGGCATTCGCAACGTCAAACCCTATATGGAGGACGATTCATCTCCGCAGTTTTCGATTTGCGCAATGGCGGCGCTGGCGGCACAACCTCAAAACGTACCCCCCACGCAATGAGGCTTTCTATACGCTTCGCCTCGGTAATCGTGTGCAGTTCTGCCACGGCCCGACGACGAAGGAGACGTACTCGACTATTACGCTTGCTAAGGTAGTCGGGGTATATCTGGACTGAACAAGAACTGCGTGTTTGCGCCCATATTTTGGATATCTCGAGTGTGTTTTGGGTACGCAGACGTCAATATGCCGTTATGCTGACGTGCGTGTATAGGGTGGCCATGGTACTCTCAAGCTGTTTAACCACATTTTCTTCCCTGGTCTCCCGCAACACTGTTTATATTGTGGCGAATAAAGTCAATTCAATTCAATTCAATTCAATATGGCTGGTGGATCTGGGGATGTCAGCACCCGAAATCTGCAAACCTACATATATCACTCGTTACGCGAACGTGTTCTGCTTGCACGCCTATGGGTATATAGAGCATTTAAAATGCCGGCACATGATACAGCTTCCGTGGCGGTGCACGTATCTATCGGAAGGTGGATTGTAATAACCGCCCTAACCACACCATATGGTTGGCCTTGCGTGTTTCTCCGCAGGACAGGATCAAACTATACAACGCAGAAAAGTTTTCGCGCTGCGCCGCTGTGTATGCGTCGCCGCACATGGGAGGTCATAATCCCTCGAGCTCGTTGGCTTTTCGCATCGAAGTTGCCCCGAATCCGCGGTGTTTGGAAAAAACTGGTTGCGGCGGGCTCGGCGCCTGCCATGCCTTCACAAGCCCGCGGCCGCAGACATTGACTTCCATTCGTTCGCACGTTGAGAAAAAGAGTAAAAAGAAAAGTTTGTTTATCCGCGTTTATCCGAGATTTTCAGGCGCGAGACGAAAACAGGCGCGCTTCTCAAACATGTGCTACGTCACTCCTTGTCGCGTGCTTTGTTTCTCAATCGCGGCGTGGGTGTGCGTACTCGTGTTGTTCGACGTGTGTGAGTTGAAGGCGACTGTTGGGATCGCTTCGTTGTCTCTTCGCGTGTCTGACTCGAACGAGCTTGAAAGGTTGTCGAAAAAAAAATCCCGGTTAACGTGGGAATGGCTTTGTGGTGCCACATTGTGACTCCTGTCCAAGCTCTTGCCGGATGTTTTCGCGTGACGTAGTTATTTTACTTGACGGCAACAACAGAATGTTGCCGTCAAGCAGAGTAATATAGAATAGAATAGAATGTGCCATCCGCGGCTCAGACTACGAAATATTTAGGAGGTGATCCGCTGCCGCATATGCGTGCATTCACTGCTGAGCAGGGTGTGCTGTGATAAGACAATACAGGGAGACTTGAGTAGGGGGTACTTCGGAATCGAAAAAAAAAGTTTTTACATCTTAAGTAGGTCGGTAATGACACTTCATTTGCCATCCGGGCTCTCCCGACGCAATGCAACTTTGCTGTGTCGCATTTGGTTGGGTGTGGCATTTACGAATGCATATTCTTATCTCATTGGAATTGGCCAAAAGTGCGGCATGCAACTTATTCGGTTGTGAGGAAACGATTAAGCACATTCTATGCCTATCCCATCAGACTCAACTACGTGTTCTGTGAGACAAGCTCCGTCGTTTTAATGCGAGACCACTATCGGAAAAGAAGATCCTGGGACTTTGGCCCAGCAGACGACGACGCCCGCCGACACGCCGAGACCCTAAGGTGCTTCGCCACTAAAAAAAAAATGGCATAGACCCGTTTGTAGCACAGAACTTCAATGAAACCTAAATGTGTTTCTCAGAGAGTCTTGACACATGATCAGGATTCGAGCCCGGGACCAATGCCTTTCTGACCTTATGATTTATTTCTGACCCGCGTGATTTCCCTGTCTTTCCTTTATCTTCCTCTCTCTCTCTGTCGTGCTACAAACAGATTAATGACCTTTTTTTTTCCTTTCAGTAAACTCAAGTATTAAACAATCGCTTATAAGAATTCGTCAACAATGAGGTAAACAACATAGAAGGCTGGGCCACATGCGATATGAATATTCGACGGGAAAGCATACCTAAACTTATGACACCATCCATGCTAAGTCCTCGCTTTTCTCTACAGTGCACACAACTTTCCGGCACGGAACCTCAAGTCAGATCCGCATCCATCGCCGAGGTCGAGCGGACGCTGGCCGCCGCAGCAGCAGCAGATCACGTACTTATTAGGCGCGCAGCAGCCGAGTCGCGTTTTACGTGCATGACTGGATCGTCGCGGGGCAGCGAGCGTCTTTTCCCTCCCGGGAGAGCGAGCCGTCACCGCGTGTCGGGGTCGAGGCTTGTCCGGCTCCCTAATGTTGAGCGTAAACAAGGTTTCTGCACTAATAAGCCCTCCGCGCGTCCCGCCGCGACAGTCGTCGCTTAGCACGCCACGCAATCTGTGCTCAGCCAGCGGGGCTGGACCTGGAAACTTCGTAAACGAGGACCGTCACATGAATAGGAGTTGATTGCAGGGCACACTGGTGGCAATACCTGGGATCTATCTATCTATCTATCTATCTATCTATCTATCTATCTATCTATCTATCTATCTATCTATCTATCTATCTATCTATCTATCTATCTATCTATCTATCTATCTATCTATCTATCTATCTATCTATCTATCTATCTATCTATCTATCTATCTATCTATCTATCTATCTATCTATCTATCTATCTATCTATCTATCTATCTATCTATCTATCTATCTATCTATCTATCTATCTATCTATCTATCTATCTATCTACACAATAGATATTCTATCTATTACCTGTTCTAAAAGCTTTCACCGTGAACAAGACATTTGTTTCTCGTGTGCAATCCCTCAGCTGAGTCAGAATACAGCTAAATGCAAATATCGTTAAAAGAAGGCCTTTGTTGGCAGACAGGCTGAACGTAAGATTTCCTAATAAAATATGTAATAATCGTAGCGGTTTGGCGCCTCATAACCACGACGTGAATATGAGAGACGCCGTGGTTTAGGGCTCCGGAAATTTCGACCACCTGGGTTTCTTTAACGTGCATCTAAATATAAGCACGCGAGCCTCCAGCATTTTGCCTCCATCGAAATGTGGCCGCCACTGCCGGGATTCGATCCCTTAAAGGGGCCCTTCAAAACTTTTTCATTATGGTCAGAAAACGCTGCCGATCGGTAGTCGAGGCTCCTGAGAATACGCCAGCCAAATATTGTAGCGCGGCACGCGTCCTGCAATTTCCAATTAATTCTCAAAGTCAGCTACAAAATCGTTCCCTCTCCTCTCGACAAATGATGCCATAAACCCAAATGATCACGCCATAAACCCAAAGTCCACGGCCATTGGCTTATTTGAGCATCGTGAGCTGCAGAGTTACTGCGGCGGCCCGCGATCGCATTGAAGGTAAGCCGCGCGTTAAAAAAAAAGGGGGGGGGGGGCTCAAGGTCATGACGCGCGCTGATGAAAGGACGCATCTTCTTTCCCCCTTGTCATCCCGCCCAACGTTTCTAGAACTACGTTCTATAAACGTTGATCCCGCCCCCCTGCGTAGCTTTCAGTGCGCTCGCTTGTACGAAAGGAGGGAGAAAGTGCCTGAAGCGTGCGAGAAATCCCTGTAACTCCGCTCCTACTTGACGAATTCTAAAAATTTTTGCGGCAGTCGATTCATGAGGCAATAAGCTTTTTTAATGAAGCTATTCGATGATTACTTGGAAAAGTGTTGCAGGGCCTCTATAATAAAATCTAAAAGAAAAGAGAAAGAAAAATTTAGAATATTCATTTGACTCGAAGAAATTGCTATTCGAACATCCATTAAATAAAGTGCCTGGAGAACAAGTAAGCACACTTATTGGTAATGCGGGAATTGGGCACTTTTCTCCTTCGAGAAGTCGCTTCGAACGAAGTCCGCGGATCTCTTGTGCACACGTGTGACGCTCACACGTATGACGCGCACGCACTATTATGTATTCGGCACATTTGTGCGCGCTGCTGTGCAATCGATGTTCGTGAGTGATTTAAGCCTCAAGAGAGAAGCGCTCAAGGTATTCTCGTTGCTTTGTCATACACCGCATTTGATTGTTGTGGCCCTAACGTCTCTTCAAGAGACAAAAAAATACTAAAAAAATATGTTCTTGTTGCTACATTAAGAACAGGAAGAGAGAAGAAAAGTTACAGAAATAAAATACTGTCGCTCATGCACGCGCACCAGCACCCTCCCCCCCTCTTTCTTTTTTTTCTGGCTTCATGTGTTTTTTTTTTTATCTCTCTTCACTTGGAACTCGATCGATGTCCACCTCTGCTATATATATATATATATATATATATATATATATATATATATATATATATATATATATATATATATATTGTAGCGAAGCTTTGGAAGTCTATGTAATGGGTCGCCCTCTCGGGCGCTCTCTAGTGGGTCGTCCCCTTCTCTGACAGCACGCTCCTCGCGCTCAGAGTCCGCGCTCTGTCTTGACTGTCGCCGTTGTGCTTCGTCGACTAGTGCCGTCAATAAACGCCTTTATAATTTGGTGGAGAGTGCTGCGCCGTCCAACAAGCTTCGGTCCGTTCGATGCCCCTGGCGCTTCGATCCCGTACCGTGCCCTCTACCATGCCTCAAGACGCCGCCCAGCAAACGCTTCCCCCTGTACCGACACCATGCTCCGGTTCCCCCCGCATCCGCGACCCTCCTATATTCACCGGCTCGGATGGCACTGACGTAGAGGACTGGCTCGCGATATACGAGCGCGTGAGCGTACCCAACAAATGGGACGAGGCAGGAAAGCTGAGCAACCTGGTTTTCTACCTCGCGGGTGTGGCCAGCCTGTGGTACAACAACCACGCAACCGATTTCCTCACGTGGTCTGATTTCAAGACCGCCATCATCAACGTGTTTGGCCGACCTGCCGTACGTAAACTGCAAGCCGAACAGCGTTTACGTGAACGAGCTCAGCAGACCGGCGAGTCGTTTACCAGCTACATCGAAGACGTCCTCGACTTGTGCAAGAAGGCCGACGTAACCATGTCCGAGTCTGACAAGATCCGACACGTTATGAAAGGCATCGACGACGATGCCTTCACCATGCTGCTCGCCAAGAACCCTCGTACCGTGACAGAGGTGATCACGCTCTGTCAAAGCTACGAGGAGCTGCGCCGGCAGCGGTTGCTGACCCGTCGACCTCCATCACGCGACGCCGACCTCGCTGGCTTGTCGGCCATTTCTGATCACTCGGGCTTGCTCGCCGAGGTCAAGTCATTTGTACGCGAGGAAATTGCCCGCCAGCTTTCTCTACTGACCTTGCCTCAGTCGCAGCATGTTGAACAGCCGTCGACCACATTGCTGCCTCCCTTACGCCGCGCTATTCAACAGGAAATCGCGGAGGTCATGCCGGAATACCACCAGCCACCTCCGGCGCTTGCGCCACTCAGTTACGCGCAAGTTGTAGCCAGGCCACCCCCAGCGATCCCTGTGTCTGCCCCACATCCTTACGCCGAAGTCGTCGCCAGACCACAGGCCTTCCAGGCGAGTGTGCCGGCTGCGTACGCCGACGTCATTCCTAGGCCACGACTGCAGCCCACCATGCAGTCCTATCAGCCGCCGCCCCGTCCACCGCGTCTTGGGCCATGGATGGGACCCACCCCGGCGAACCGATGGCGCACTTCCGACAACCGCCCCATCTGCTTTGCGTGCGGTTGCGCCGGTCACGTCGCCCGCTATTGCAATCGCGTGCAGTCGCCTCCAGTCGCCTCAACCATGCCAAGCCAGTCGAGCCGCCCGTATTACGATTCACCGCAGCCTATGTCACCGCCGTCTCGCCCAGCGCCCTCTACCCGCCGTTCACCGTCACCACGACGCCGCTCACTGTCCCCGATGCGGCCACGTCTGGTCCCACGCGACCAGGAAAACTAGTCGTCGCAGTCCACGAGGCAAGGGCTGCGACGCGATCGAACTGTGAAAGCCCTCAGCGAAGCCCATCGAACGTGATAGACGTGTTTGTAGACGGTGTTCGTGCATCTGCCCTTATCGACACTGGAGCCGCTGTATCCGTTATGGACGCAAAGCTTAGCCGAATACTGCGCAAAGTGACGACGCCACTTCCCGGGCTCTCCCTCCGTACAGCCAGCGCCCAACGTATTCACCCTACAGCGGTGTGCACAGCCCGCGTCATGATTAAGGACGCTATGTACGCCATCGAACTGATCATAATTCCTGCCTGCTCTCACGACGTCATCCTCGGATGGGATTTTCTCTCCCGCCACGACGCCGTCATTCATTGCGCACCAGCCGAAATAGAGCTGTCACCATTCTCTAATTTGACGCCGGAAGACAGTCCATCGGCTGCGAGCAAGGTACTCGTCAAAGACGACATCAAATTGCCTGCAAACTCGTCAACGGCGGTGTCCGTCTACTGCGCCAGTCTATCCGACACCGTTGCACTCCTCTCGCCATATGACCGTATTTGCACGAGGAAAGGCTTGCTGGTGCCTTTCGCGACCGTTCAAATCACTCAGGGAAGCACCTCTATTTTTGTAATCAACCCCTCCCCGTACAGTGTTACGTTGGTGCGAGGGGAATGTCTCGGCAGCGTGGAACCCCTCGAAGACGCACAAGTTATGGACGAACCCGATGACACGCACGGCCGCAGTTCCAGTACGCTCAGTGCTGTTTCGATGTCTGGTTCATCACCCGCTGACGTGTTTGGTTCCACCATAGCTGACAACCTTACGCAGGTCCAACGTTCCGAGCTTCTGGACCTGTTGGAAGAATTTCGATCTTCTTTCGATGTCGCTCAAACGCCTCTCGGCCGCACCTCGGCCGTTACGCACGGCATCGATACTGGCGCCCACCTGCCACTGCGGCAACGTCCATATCGCGTATCTCCCACAGAACGCCGTGTAATCACCGAGCAAGTCGACGACATGCTTCGACGCGATGTTATTCGACCCTCCAACAGCCCCTGGGCGTCTCCTGTCGTTCTTGTTGCGAAGAAGGACGGTTCTGTGCGGTTCTGTGTCGACTACAGACGACTCAACAAGATCACTCGTAAGGACGTGTATCCACTGCCGCGAATAGACGATGCGATTGACAGCCTGCAAGGCGCTGAATTCTTTTCATCTCTCGATTTGCGCTCAGGGTACTGGCAAGTACCTATGGCTGACGACGCTCGACCGAAGACCGCCTTTGTCACGCCCGACGGCCTGTACGAATTCAACGTCATGCCGTTTGGGCTGTGTAATGCGCCCGCCACCTTTGAGCGCATGATGGATACCGTTCTGCGCAACCTGAAATGGCACACGTGCTTGTGCTACCTCGACGACGTCGTCGTTTTTGCTCCGGACTTTTCCACCCATCTTCAACGCCTACGGCATGTTTTGACGCGTTTGAGCGACGCCGGTCTGCAACTGAACCTAAAGAAGTGCCGATTTGCAGCCCGGCAGCTGACAATCCTCGGCTACGTCGTGTCCAAGGACGGAATTCTCCCCGATCCAGGCAAACTTCGCGCCGTGACCGAGTTCCCGAAACCTACGTCCGTCAAAGAACTGCGCAGTTTCGTAGGACTGTGTTCCTACTTTCGGCGCTTCATTCGAAATTTCGCGACTATCATATCGCCTCTGACGAAGCTCCTCGGAAGTAACGGGCCCCTCCATTCATGGTCGTCCGAGTGCGACGAAGCTTTCGAAAAGCTCCGCCGTTTGTTGACGTCGCCTCCCATACTACGCCACTACGACCCTACGGCTCCTACAGAGGTACACACAGACGCTAGTGGTGTTGGCCTTGGCGCTGTCCTTGCGCAGCGCAAACCAGGGTTCCCTGAATATGTCGTGGCGTATGCAAGTCGTACGCTTACTAAAGCCGAGGCGAATTACACCGTCACCGAAAAGGAATGCCTGGCGATCATCTGGGCCCTTACGAAATTCCGACCTTATTTGTATGGTCGCCCATTTGATGTGATCACCGACCATCATGCACTATGCTGGTTGTCGTCACTGAAGGATCCCTCAGGTCGCCTCGCCCGCTGGGCACTTCGCCTACAGGACTACGATATCCGCGTGCTGTACCGCAATGGACGCCAGCATGCTGACGCCGACGCACTCTCGCGCTCCCCCTTGCCTGACGACAATACCCATAGCTCAGTGTCTCACAATGCCGTTTCTTCTATCGACATTCACACCATCGCTACTGAACAGCGCAAGGATCACTGGATCGCCTCATTGATAGACTTGCTGACTGATCCATCGGCAACACCATCCACTCGCGCGTTGCGTCGTCAAGCCCACCACTTCGCCGTTCGCGACGACCTCCTCCACCGACGCAATTACGGCGACGGCCGCCAGTGGCTACTCGTAATACCCCGCAGTCTGCGTTCTGACATATGCGAATCGTTCCACTCTGACCCGCAGTGCGCACACTCTGGGGTATCGAAAACCTACCACCGCATTCGCCAACGGTACTTTTGGCGAGGGATGTACCGCTACGTGCAGAAGTTCGTTCGCTCCTGCATCGATTGTCAGCGCCGCAAAACATCAACGCACCTGTCGCCGGCAGTTCTACAACCTCTGCCTTGCCCTGACCGTCCGTTCGGGCGCGTTGGCATAGACTTGTATGGACCACTTCCTCTAACGTCGGCTGGTAATCGCTGGGCCATCGTCGCTGTTGACCACCTTACGCGATACGCCGAAACTGCCGCCCTCCCAGCGGCTACAGCGCGCGATGTTGCTTCCTTCCTGCTGCACCGATTCATGCTGCGCCACGGTCCACCCCAGGAGCTGCTCAGCGATCGAGGTCGTGTCTTCTTGTCGGAAGTCGTCGAAGCCATCCTGAAAGAGTGCAACGTTGTTCACCGGAAAACTACTGCTTACCACCCGCAGACGAATGGCCTCACCGAACGCTTTAACCGCACGCTCGGCGACATGCTCTCGATGTACGTCGCCGCCGATCACACCAATTGGGATGCCATTCTGCCTTTCGTCACCTACGCCTATAATACCGCCCCTCAGAGCACTATTGATTTCTCCCCCTTTTTCTTATTGTACGGCAGACACCCGTCGCACACAATCGACACAATCCTTCCATACAAGCCGGATCCGTCTGAGTGTGCGCCTATTTCTGCCACAGCCAGACTTGCTGAGGAGTGTCGGGAGCTTGCCAAGACGTTTACTACGCATGACCAAGAGCGGCAAAAGAGCATTCGCGGTGACACCACCACTTCTGCGCCCACGTTCCGCCCTGGAGCACTCGTATGGCTCTCAGTCCCTACCACTGCACCTGGCCTCTCTTCCAAACTGCTGCCCAAGCACGACGGCCCCTACCGTGTCGTCGAACGCACATCCCCGGTCAACTACCTGATCGAGCCCATTGAACCATCTTCGGACATGCGCCGTCGAGGGCGCGACATTGTCAACGTGGAGCGCCTGAAGCCCTATCATGACCCGCTCATAGTGACAAGCAGTTAGGTCGCCAGGCGGCTCCCTTTTTCGTACCCGGGGTAATTGTAGCGAAGCTTTGGAAGTCTATGTAATGGGTCGCCCTCTCGGGCGCTCTCTAGTGGGTCGTCCCCTTCTCTGACAGCACGCTCCTCGCGCTCAGAGTCCGCGCTCTGTCTTGACTGTCGCCGTTGTGCTTCGTCGACTAGTGCCGTCAATAAACGCCTTTATAATATATATATATATATATATATATATATATATATATATATATATATATATATATATATATATATATTATATATATATATATATATATATATATATATATATATATATATATATATATATATATATATATATATATATATATATATATATATATATATATATATATATATATATCTTTTTTTTTCGAGACTTGCCAACGCCTGAAATGTTATTGCGTAGCATCTGTCCACTGCAGCGCGATTAGTATCACAGCATTAGGAAGCTAGGCCGCAAAGCTCTTGATACAGGAGGCGCGCGCAATCTTGGCGTTGGCAGCCTCCGAGCAGAAGAAATAAAGAAAGGTGAAGCGAGTGTGCGTGCAAGGGAGAGGGGGAGCGATGAGGGTGGGATGGAAAGAATAAAAACGCGAGGAAAAAGAAATGAAATGCACGCGTACGAGACAGTAGCGTATTGCCTCAACGCACGACGAAAATAAGCAGGAACGAACCCGTTGGGCTGGCGCAGCGAAAGAAAGCACAGATTTTGCCCGAGTGGGGACGTAAGCGTTGTCTTATTCTCGGGATTTGCTGATAATCCTAGCAAAAGGGCTTCTCGCAAGCTTGGCTGGTGCTGTTCTTTGATCGAAGTAATGAATAGACTAGCGTTGCCTTCTCTTCTTCCTTCTGAAAGTGTGCTTCCTTCTTTTAAACATATTAACCCTACTCCAGTGAGCCTTCACCGAGATACGCTAATACCGTGCCTTCTTGCCTGACCTAGTGAACACGTTGATAATATTGTCGCGGGTGCGACCTTCCCATAAGAGCAACATTTCTCTTAATAAAGCCCTTGGCAACCAAAATGGAACTTCAAAATTAGCTAGCGCGAAAATCGACAAGGACTGAGAAGGAACACTGATGTACAGGACAGGCGCTACTCGCAACTAAGCTTTATTCAGAAACGTCTTCCTACATATATACATAGCCGAGTGGCGCGCGCAGGCGCAATGCACATGACAGTCGACAATACTAATCGGGATCGGGATACCGAAACATATTCCATCATAACCAAGTATCTAAGAACAGTCTTTCCTTACTGCGCAGAACAACAGAAGTGTCACTGATACATTCACGGTCTTTCTTTTTAATATGATAAGCCTCCATTAGTTCTCTCGCCAGCGCATTCCCACTTCTGCCCAGAATTCGAATGCTAGACAGCACTGGCTCACAGGCACAGGTCCTACAGTGCATAGGCAGATGAGAAGTCAAATTATTTTTAACAGATCGCTCGTGTTCCCGTGCTCGATCGTTGACGCAACGCCCAGTTTGTCCGATATAAACCTTGCCACAAGTGAGTGGGATTTCGTACACGACGCCTACGGCGCATGTGATGTAGGGCCGAACGTGCTTTTTTCCGCACGTCGGTTTTTTAAGTGGTCCGGAAATGCGAGGGCATAGCCCAGCCAGTTTATGCGGCGCTGAAAAAACTATAGGTACATTGTACCTATTTGCCACATTTTTTAAATTGTGTGCCACTTTGTGCACATACGGCACCACTTCCGGCCTTTTTTCTGCACGAGCAGAGCCAGGCCTCTTCTTCCCCTTCAGTTCTGAAGGAGGGTTTCGGACACAGCAGTCAAGTTCGAGCAGGGGAACCCAGCCGCCTGTAGGCGCTCAATCTGGCTATTAAAACTATCCTGAGCCAAGTGAACGCAGGACTTTGCCAGCACCGATTCAAGGCATTGTGAGGCAATAGCTCGTTTTACAACCTTACTATGAGCAGAATCAAAGGGTAAAAGCTCTTTTTGGGCTCGCGGAGAGTACTTCCAGCAAATATGCTGCCCCCTTAAAAGCATATTAAGATCTAAAATTGCAGGGTGTCATTGTTAGGAAGTTCATGGGTGAAGGTTAAACCCTTTCCATGTCGTCTAAACAGGTTTAAAATATCATCAACAGCACTAGTATTCGTCTGGAAGGGATTAGTGCTTAAAATCACGAGAAAGTCGTCTACATATCTAAAAATTCGTAGAACTTTCTCGCTGTCCAATAGGTTATTCAAGACGCGGTCAATAGCAGCTAAAAAAATATTACAGAGCACTGGGGCAACACATGAACCAATACAAATTCCCTTTCGCTGGATGAACGTCTCGCTGTCAGAAGCAACATAAGTTGAGGATAGGTAGTACTCTAGTAAGGTCATAAAATTATCGACCGAGATACCGGTAGAATTCTGGAAAGCGACATCTCCGTTCTTTTCTATACAACAGCGCACGGCAGGTAAAAGGGCATCGTGGGAAACGGTGTAGAACAAGTCCTCTACATCTATCGAAAAGGCAGACTTGCAGGAATCAAGAGATGCCAGAAACGTTGTCACTTCTTTAGAATTTTTAACAATAAATGGATCATCAATAACTAGAGTGTTTAAGTTTTTTAACAAAAACTGACTTAGCTGCTGCTGCCAAGTATTCTGCTCAGTAACTATACTTCTAAAAGGCATGTCGACCTTATGGGTTTTAACACTGAAGAACACGGACAATGACAAAAGCTTACTGTCCATAATAGCCTTACACAACCCTGAAAGTTGCATCTCTTTACACAAAGAAACGGCTTTTGTTTTTACCTTGTTCAGGTTTACTTTTGCAGGTGCGAAGTTCTTGGTCAAAGCTTCAGTGGCTTTTTGACGAAACGTCGTTGAAGGCAATAACACAAAACCACTGTCCTTATCTGCTTGAAGAAGACGAAGTTCATTGTCCTTGCAGAATTTCACCACATCACTCATCAATGATGAGTGATGATGAGATGAGTGATGTGGTGAAATTCTGCAAGGACAATGAACTTCGTCTTCTTCAAGCAGATAAGGACAGTGGTTTTGTGTTATTGCCTTCAACGACGTTTCGTCAAAAAGCCACTGAAGCTTTGACCAAGAACTTCGCACCTGCAAAAGTAAACCTGAACAAGGTAAAAACAAAAGCCGTTTCTTTGTGTAAAGAGATGCAACTTTCAGGGTTGTGTAAGGCTATTATGGACAGTAAGCTTTTGTCATTGTCCGTGTTCTTCAGTGTTAAAACCCATAAGGTCGACATGCCTTTTAGAAGTATAGTTACTGAGCAGAATACTTGCAGCAGCAGCTAAGTCAGTTTTTGTTAAAAACTTAAACACTCTAGTTATTGATGATCCATTTATTGTTAAAAATTCTAAAGTGACAACGTTTCTGGCATCTCTTGATTCCTGCAAGCCTGCCTTTTCGATAGATGTAGAGGACTTGTTCTACACCGTTTCCCACGATGCGCTTTTACCTGCCATGCGCTGTTGTATAGAAAAGAACGGAGATGTCGCTTTCCAGAATTCTACCGGTATCTCGGTCGATAATTTTATGACCTTACTAGAGTACTACCTATCCTCAACTTATGTTGCTTCTGACAGCGAGACGTTCATCCAGCGAAAGGGAATTTGTATTGGTTCATGTGTTGCCCCCAGTGCTCTGCAATATTTTTTAGCTGCTATTGACCGCGTCTTGAATAACCTATTGGACAGCGAGAAAGTTCTACGAATTTTTAGATATGTAGACGACTTTCTCGTGATTTTAAGCACTAATCCCTTCCAGACGAATACTAGTGCTGTTGATGATATTTTAAACCTGTTTAGACGACATGGAAAGGGTTTAACCTTCACCCATGAACTTCCTAACAATGACACCCTGCAATTTTTAGATCTTAATATGCTTTTAAGGGGGCAGCATATTTGCTGGAAGTACTCTCCGCGAGCCCAAAAAGAGCTTTTACCCTTTGATTCTGCTCATAGTAAGGTTGTAAAACGAGCTATTGCCTCACAATGCCTTGAATCGGTGCTGGCAAAGTCCTGCGTTCACTTGGCTCAGGATAGTTTTAATAGCCAGATTGAGCGCCTACAGGCGGCTGGGTTCCCCTGCTCGAACTTGACTGCTGTGTCCGAAACCCTCCTTCAGAAACTGAAGGGGAAGAAGAGGCCTGGCTCTGCTCGTGCAGAAAAAAGGCCGGAAGTGGTGCCGTATGTGCACAAAGTGGCACACAATTTAAAAAATGTGGCAAATAGGTACAATGTACCTATAGTTTTTTCAGCGCCGCATAAACTGGCTGGGCTATGCCCTCGCATTTCCGGACCACTTAAAAAACCGACGTGCGGAAAAAAGCACGTTCGGCCCTACATCACATGCGCCGTAGGCGTCGTGTACGAAATCCCACTCACTTGTGGCAAGGTTTATATCGGACAAACTGGGCGTTGCGTCAACGATCGAGCACGGGAACACGAGCGATCTGTTAAAAATAATTTGACTTCTCATCTGCCTATGCATTGTAGGACCTGTGCCTGTGAGCCAGTGCTGTCTAGCATTCGAATTCTGGGCAGAAGTGGGAATGCGCTGGCGAGAGAACTAATGGAGGCTTATCATATTAAAAAGAAAGACCGTGAATGTATCAGTGACACTTCTGTTGTTCTGCGCAGTAAGGAAAGACTGTTCTTAGATACTTGGTTATGATGGAATATGTTTCGGTATCCCGATCCCGATTAGTATTGTCGACTGTCATGTGCATTGCGCCTGCGCGCGCCACTCGGCTATGTATATATGTAGGAAGACGTTTCTGAATAAAGCTTAGTTGCGAGTAGCGCCTGTCCTGTACATCAGTGTTCCTTCTCAGTCCTTGTCGATTTTCGCGCTAGCTAATTTTGAAGATTATGAACCAACTAGCCCAACAACGTATACTCTTAAGCAAAATGGAACTGTAGGTCTTACATATGAGCATTGAAGTGTTATTGCGTAGTCTAAGCAACAGATCACGCGTCACGACTACGATCTTTGAATTTCGCACTTGAGCTATTTCAAGCTGTTTCAATGCGACCGAAATGTCTTGGCTGGGAAATTACTGTCATATCTCTTCCCTTAATCGCTTTTCCTCTTTGTTATCCTGATAACTCACCTGATGCAGCCATTTATTTCCATCTTCGGCCTGTCGTCTCTCCTTTTCCCGGTGTCCATAAATTCTCATTATATCCAATCGGTGACGGTTCCAGAGCGGACGTCGGACGTCATGTTTCAATAATGTAGAGGCTCCGCAGTCAATAAGCTGGAGGCTTAGTGCGCCGGATCCTCCTAACCAAGATAACTCAAGCAGTCAGCATGCAGCTTCCTGCGTTGTAAAAATGTATTGACGCTTGTGAGAGCGCAGGTAAACGCCTGCGGATACTACGGCACGTGCCTCGCTCCATGCGGTGATCTTTACTAAGCCCCGTAGGGAAGGCAGTTTCGTTTGCGAACAACTTCAGTGCCAGGTTACGAGGTTCTCGAAAAAACACTACGATTTTATTGAGGGACGGCCGCGTTATGCAAATGCCAGAGAACAATATTTACATAATCCGTGGTTGCCCGGTAACCGGAAGCCCTTCGTCAACCTGTACCTGACCCGATTCCCAGGTATGAGCTGTTTAATCCTCTCCCTCATGTGGTGCTGCTTTTCTCAGGATCGCACATTTGTGGGGTTTAAGTTATATTGACGTCGCGCCGTTTTAATAAGGTTACCGCGTGGCCGACCGCGTGATTGCATTTGTGCGTTATGATATTACCGTATTCGGTGCACGTGTTCTTGACGCCGTCTATGTAATGAAGAAAAAAATCGTCAGGCTTTGGACGCTTAGCTGTGCGTGGTTACCGTTTTCTACCCAAATAACCAGTAGCGCGCTAGTGTTTGCGGGAGACGTACATATGGCCATATAGCGAAGATGTGAATGATGGGCAATGCATCGGGTGGACTTTGGGTTCGGAAAGTGAGGGTTCTCCACCAATGTATCGTGTTATAAGTGCAGCAGTAGGCTGTACCTATGCGTGTGAGGATAAGCTACCTTCATGCACGCATATAAAATGTTGTTTAATGTGTAGAATTTTCAGTTCTAACAAAAAAAAGAATACTTCGAGTCGGAAAAAGGTAGTTGGAAAAATTTCCATGGGAATAGGGTACTCCCATAGAAAAGGAATTGAGTGAGTGGAAAAGAAGTGACACATCTATGCCTGTCGAGATTTCGCCAATGCAGTCTTTCTCGAGCACTTCTTGCGCACTATTTCACCAAAATTTGATTTCGAAATGTTACTGGGAGGTCCATTTGGGACTTATTACCTAAATTCAACAGGGAGCGTATCTCTGTACCCCCGTCGGAGTCCATCTTTACCCGGCTCTTTTAGAGCGAAAGCTCTGCTATATAATAATTGTCGGGATTAACGTCCCAAAACCACGATATGGCTATGAGGCTCGGCGTAGTGGAGGGCTCCGGAAATTTCGACCACCTGGGGCTCTTTAACGTGCGCCTAATCTAAGTACACGGGCGTCTAGCATTTTCGTCTCCACCGAAAATGTGACAGCCGCGGCCGGGATTCGATCCCGCGACCTTCGTGTCAGCAGTCGTGCACCATAACCACTCGACCACCGTGGCGGATCGAAAGCGCTACTCCGCCATGTCTCTCAAGGGCCATTCATCGCGTCGCCATGACCTTGAAACGCCGAAGTGCAAGTGTGGCAGGGTGACGCCACGCTGCATGGTCCGCTGCAGAGAGGCGTCGCAAATTGCAATACCACGTGACCAGGGCATAGTCTTTGCAAAACCAAGCTAAACGTATTTTCGCTCATGACAACTAAGTTTACAAGAGCTAATTAAACCTCGGCCAGTTTTGTAATCGCTTTCGCGACTTTTATTCTCAACAAAAATGACGCGTTATACTTCCCGACTGAAAAAAAGAACAGAAAAAAAAGCAAGACAGAAGGGCTTCGGAAGTCACATGCACAAAGATTAGGTGAATTGATACACAGCCATTATTTTCATTGTATAGCTGAACGGTCGCATTTCCGAGTTTTAAATGCGAAGCATTTCTTAACGAACATTTGGCACTTGAGCGTTTCTATCTACGTATCTGTCTATCTAGCCGCCTACGCCTGGCTGTTCTCATGATCACCTCCTTAACTTGGTGTAGACCAAATCGGCATGGGAGGTATAAGATGACCTGACGAATATGACTGTCGGGTCGTGACATGAATAATGTGAAAATCCTGTCGCGTACGTCGTCTACTCTTTCCTCCAGACACGTGTGGCACATACCCGTTTACCACGGGCCGGGGTGTACGGGTATGCGCCAGAGGTGATTGACCGTTTATGTACCCAGGAACGGCGAGAACAGACATTGGTAACTTAAATGCGAGAGCGTTAGAAAAACCGACATCAGCAGCGTTTACCCGACAAATGGAAAGAATGAATATTAGGATCACAGCAAGAATCGAACCCAGGCATTCTGCGTGGCAATCAGGTATTCTACCATGAGCCACGCCAGGTGTATAGTCTGGTTTGGAAAAACAGCCTATGCAGACGTATTTTACAAGAAAGCAATAAACACTACATATGTACTCCTACGATACAGGCGTCATATCAGATTAACCCTGTCATTCTAGTGTTATCTCCGCTTTTATAGCAGTGTAATAAACGTTGCATTTGTATTCCTATGATTCAGCAAGCTATACTGAAGCGTTGCTCGACCCCAGAGGAATAATTAACGAAAGTTACGTATGATTCACATTACTGCACCATAAAGTGCACTTAGTTTCGATAATACTGACGTATGTACTCTAACGTGAGGGCTGACGTTACGTCGCACCATAAGTTACCCTTTAAACGCCAGTGTTGTCGACGTTCCTGGTAAGCCCGCGATGTGCACACTGCTACTACACTTACAAAACACGTCGATCCACCTCGTACCGCTTGGCTCAAAGCCATAAATTGCAGCATAGAAGTAGTCGCTCACTGTTTCCCATGAAACCGATTCCCACAACGCGTGGGATCTGCCGAATTTTTTCTGAGTATTATTTTTTTTCCGGAAATTCTACATCCTGCTATTCTATAGGAGGGCACCCTTGAGCAGCGATCCTGTGTAGACTTTTGATCCCTGTGGGACGGCTGACCGACTTTTTCCCGACATCGTGAGGGCACTGCTCCAACGTTATGCAGCCGCAAGCCTGTACGGTTACTATAGTTTCAATGTACCTAGCTTGGAGACTAGCTCCCTTAAAGCGTCTCCTTGTTTTTTTCCCTCTAGGCCTCAACGTCTAAAGGTAGGTGAGTTCACTGCCCTGTCCTCCTATGAGCGCCAGCAATTATCTCTGACTCCTGGTTGTTCCTTGACAAGGGGGACTCACGTCAGCCGAAACAGAGGAAACGTTTCGTCGGAAGTCGTTGTACTATAGTTAGAGATCGCGTCGGCACCAGCGCGTCGGCTGTAGAAAGAAAACGGCAGATATACAGCGAGTTTTCAGGCAGCGCTGAAATCAATAGTCAACACGGCGGCCACGACCGCGTTGCCGGAAATAATTCGCCCCGTGTCTCACCGAGGACAAAGCGCCTCGACTTCGAGCTGCGCGGGGCAGCGGCGGAAATGGCGGCCGTATCTAATTGCCGACGCGGACAGCGGTCCCAGACAATGGAAGAGAAGCCAGTTCTTTTACGGCGATATCAAAATAAATAGTTTCGCGCTCCGTCGGACCTGTTTCTGTTACCGGGACAATAGCGCCGCTCTTTAAGCAATATTTCAGCCGGGAAACAAAGGCATTCCTTTTTCTTACTTCTTAAATTGATTAACGTGTGGAATGAATGCGGCGGTCTGCTGCTTTCTCCTCGGTGCAGGGCCGCCCTCTTTCGGCTGAATCGTGTTCCGGCGTTGCGTTTCGCGATCTTCGTGCTTCGGCGCGAACTAAGTGCTCTTTTGTCTCGTCACGAATGTCGACTTGAAAAAATTGCGGCTTTTGTCCGTCATGACCGATTGTCTCGCTTGTGCGCCGCCACAGGATGAAAATGCACGGCCAGCGATACTGCAGTTGAAAAGCAAACAAACATGTGGTCGTCGCGTCTCTCAGCAGAATGGGGCGAAACGACGACTTTTGCGTCTTATCCGGCATGCGGCGTACGACGACTCAGCAA
>NC_051181.1:158479400-158629918 GCF_013339695.2 Rhipicephalus sanguineus | reverse complement strand
GGGAGCCGACTTTCCGTCATCAGTGGGCCTTTCGCAACCAGCAAAGTTTGAAGAAAGTTAGGACTGCTTGGGAAGGCCCCGAGATCCGGACCGCGGTAGGCCATCTGATACGCCGATTGGTGTCTGCAACGGCGAGAGTCACCATCAAAAACCGGACTTATCCTGCGAGCTTTGTAATCCTACAGAACTGCCCAGGGATGTGATACTTGGAATGGACTTCCTAAGTGACCATGGTGCCGTCATCGACCTGAGGTCTGAGTCGATAACACTAACCTCAGACAAGCGCTCCCGCCCCATGCGACGCCAGGGAAGCATGCATTGAGGATAGAAGAGCAGGTGACCGTTCCGCCACGCTCCAGCGTCATTATCTCCGTCGGCACCGAAAAACCTGCGAACCTTGAAGGCGTCATCGAGGGCGATCAGCACCTACTCCTGAACCGTCAAAATATGCGTCGTAGAGGTATAGCCGAGCTGCGTGAAGGTAAAGCAAAGGCAGTGCTGACGACACTTCAGCCACGAATATCGGCACCTCAACATTGGTACGGACGGTTGCCTACATCGCGAATGTGTAGCCGCCAGCAGTGCTTTCGCCCTCTTCTATGCTGCCGAACCTGCTTCGCCGAATAGAGGCCCGAACCGGATTTTGACGTCAACCTGAGCATTCCGAAGGTCAAGCAAGACCAGCTCAAAACCTGCTCCTGCAATACAAGGACTGTTTCGCGTCGTCATCGCGGGTCCGACAAACGCCCCTTGCTAAGCACCGCATTATAACAGAAGAAATTCTCGACCACTTCGTCAGAGCCCTACAGAGTTTCGACGCGAGAATGTGAGGCCATAAGAAACAAGTCGACGAAATGCTACGCGACGACATCATCCAGCCTTCAAAGAGTCCGTGGGCGTCACCCGTGGTGTTAGTGAAGAAGAAGGACGGGACACTGCGCTTCTGCGTTGATTATCGGCGCCTGATAAAATCACGAAGAAGGACGGACGTACCCCCTCCCACGGATAGACGACACCCTGGATCGACTTCACAACGCGACGTACTTTTCGTCGATGGACCTCAAGACCGGTTATTGGCAGATCGAAGTAGACGAAAGAGACCGAGAAAAGACCGCTTTTATAACACCGATGGCCTCTTTGAGTCAAGGTCATGCCTTTCGGTCTTTGCTCGGCACCTGCGACGTTCCAGCGCGTCATGGACACCGTACTGGCCGGATTAAAGTGCAGACGTGCCTTGTGTATTTAGACGACGTCGTTGTTTCTCCCTCGACCTTCGACGAGCATCTCCGGCGGCTTGAGGCAGTACTTCAAGCAATCAAGACCTCTGGACTGACCCTGAAGCCAGAAAAGTGCCGATTCGCGTACGACGAGCTCCTGTTTCTGGGTCATGTGATCAGCAAGTCTGGAGTGCGCCCAGACCCGCGGAAAACAGCTGCCATCGCCGACTTCGCCTCACCCCACCGACAAGAAGGCCGTGCGCCGATTTCTCGGCTTATGCGCATATTACAGACGATTCGTCAAAAACTTTTCACGGATCGCCGAACCACTGACGCTTCTCACGAAGACTAACGTCGAATTCAGGTGGCAAACAGCGCAAGTCGAAGCATTCATGACTCAAACGACGCCTGCAGACACCTCCGATACTTGCGCATTTCGACGAATATGCCGATACGGAGATTCACACCGATGCAAGCAGCCTAGGACTCGGCGCCGTCCTTGTGCAGCAGACGGGTGGACTGGAAAGGGTTATCAGTTATGCTAGCCGGTCGCTGTCTAAGGCAGAGGCGAACTATTCCACAACAGAAAGGAGTGCCTCGCCATCATCTGGGCTACGTCAAAGTTTCGCCCCTACCTCTACGGCAGGCCCTTCAAAGTTGTGAGCGACCATCGCGCCTTGTGTTGGCTAGCTAACTTGAAGGACCCTTCAGGTCACCTCGCACGGTGGAGCCTAAGACTTCAAGAGTTTGACATTACCGTCGTGTACAAGTCCGGAAGAAACACTCCGACGCCGACTGCCTGTCTCGTGCCCCTGTCGACCCACCACCGCCCGACGACCCGGATGAGGACAGCTTCTTGGGAGCCATAAGTGCCGACGACCTCGCCGAACGACAGCGAGCCAACCCGGAACTGAAGGGCCTTGTGGATTATCTCGAGGGCAGGACCACCGTCGTTCCGAAGGTAATTCACGCGGGGACGGACGTCGTTTTTCTTGCGCAACGGTGTTCTCCTAAAGAAGAACTTCTCACCGCTTCGAGCCGATTGCATTCTCGTGGTACCCTCGACATTGCGGCCAGAGGTCCTCCAGGCTCTACACGACGACCCGACGTCTGGACACCTGGGTGTTTCTCGCACGCTAGCAAGAATACAGGAGAAGTACTACTGGCCGCGCCTTTCCGCCGACGTCACCCGTTACGTAAAGACCTGCCGGGACTGCCAGCGACGCAAGACACCGCCCACTAGGCCAGCCGACTTCTACAGCCTATCGAGCCACCTCGACGGCCGTTCCAGCAAATCGGATGGACTTACTGGGGCCCGTTCCCGACGTCCAATACCGGAAACAAGTGGATCGTCGTGCGACTGACTACCTCACCCGCTACGCCGAGACAAAGGCCTTGCCCAAAGGCAGTGCCGCCGAGGTAGCCAAGTTCTTCGTGGAGCACATTGTCTTGCGTCATGGCGCCCCAGAGGTCCTCATACAGACAGAGGTACCCCTACGCGACCTTTAACTAACAGACGATCTTCAAGTACAGCGAGACGAGCCACCGCCGCACCACCGCTTACCACCCGCAGACCAATGGCCTCACGCGAGCGTCTAAATAAGACCATCGCGACATGCTGGCCATGTACGTCGACGTCGAACACAAGACATGGGACGCCATCGCCATCCTTCCGTACGTGACCTTCGCGTACAACCCGGCCGTACAAGAAACGACACAGATGACGCCATACAAGTTGGTCTACGGACGGAGCCCGGCAACGACGCTCGACGCCATGTTACCAAACGTGACCGACGAGGAAAACATCGACGTGACCACCTACCTACAGCGCGCCGAAGAAGCACGACAGCTCGCCCGCCTACGGATTAAGAACAGCAGACGACTGACAGCCGCCGCTACAACCTTCGACGACGCCACATGGAATACCAACCCGTGACCGTGTATGGGTATGGACGCCAATACGCCGACGGGGACTTAGTGAGAAGCTTCTGCGACGATACTTCGGACCGTACAGGACTTCGGCGCCTCGGCGCACACGACTACGAGGTTGTCCCTGACGGCATTACGAACTTTCAGCGGCGCCGTGCGCGACCTGAAGTCGTCCATGTCGTGCGCCTCAAGCCATATTACGCGCGTTAGTGAATCTGAGGACTGTACTTTTGCTTATTGTTTATTGTTCTTTCTTGCTTTATTCTTGTTATTATATGTTGCATGTATTGGCCACCCCCCCCCCCCCCCCCCTCCCGTGTCATGTTTTAAGCGTCGGGACGATGCTCTTTCAGAGGGGGGCATTGCCACGTGCGTTTCTTTATCACTTTTGCTATTTCGGTTTTCGGCCACAAAGACTGCCAGCAACGCTCAGCGCGAACCGCGCCTCATTGTTCGAGAACCTTCACGATCATTGTAGATCGTTTTGTTAAGATTGCGCGCAAAGACGCGCACACTCGAGATTATTCTAGAAATTGCACGATAGCCAGCGATAACGCTGGAATATTCGACGGCACATGTTTAAATGCCGACGCGCTTCACCGCTTGTTAGTTGATCGACGGTCGACGCTCTGTTCACCGCTATCAGCGTATTGCTGTACTGTGAATTCAGTTTTCCCGGCCACAAGTTCGGCCAAATAAACAGTTTCATCTCGGACGTGCTGACTGCTGTCTTCGTCTACGTGACTACCACGTGTGGGTCCATCGGATTTTATCATCACCAAAAAAGACGGCAGCGTCCGCCTGTGCTTAGATCCTCAGAACTTAAATAAGGCCATCAAAGACACAACTGCCAGGTGCTGTGGCGGAGGAACTCTTCGCAAACTTTAGCAGTGCAAAAATATTCTCCGTCCTTGACGCAAAAGTGCTTTCTACAACTGGTCTTGGATGAAGCAAGTTCACGTTTGTGTACGTCACGACGCCCTGGGGAAGATATCGATTTCTTCGTGTTCCATTTGGCCTCGCAACAGCCCCCGAGCTCTTCCAGCAAGCTATTGACAGGGTCTTTGAACGGCAACTTACCGTCAAGCCCTACTTCGACGACGTTCTGGTCGCGTCACGAAACCTTGAAGAGCAGGAAAAGGCCTCAGGAATGTGCTCACAGTAGCACGCGTCAACAACCTAAAACTCAACAAGGCCAAGCTCCAGCTGGGTTTGACGGCAATTACGTACTTGGGTCACCAACTCTCTCACCTCAAGGATCGCTCCAGACCAGATAAAAGTGAAAGCCATCAAAGCGATAACACTGCCGCAAACAAGCAAGAACTACAAAGATTTTTGGGAATGGCAACTTACCTAACTAAGTTGATTCCCAACTTCTCAGAAGCGACAACACCTCTTGTGAGCTACTAAAGACAGAGTCCACTGGCACTGGACGCAGCAGCATACCGACACCCTAGAGCTCATTAAATCGAAACTAATGACGGCACCCGTGCTTCGCTATTTCGATCATCCAAGCCCATCACAGTCTCAACGATGCCAGCTCCTATGGAATGGGCTCAGTGCTGCTACAAAGGCAGACCTGTGGCTTACGCATCAGCAGCTCTCACAACCACACAGCAGCGGTACGCACAAATAGAAAAGAGCTTCTTGGCTGTTGTGTTCGCATGTGAAAGATTTCACTACTAACCTTCGCGCGACACATCACAGTGCAATCTGATCATAAGCCACTGATCGGTATTCAAAATAAGGACTTCACAACAGCTCTCACCAAGAATCCAGCGACTTCTTCTGCGACTACAGCGATACAACATCACTATCACTACTACGTACCAGGCAAGCAAATGACAGCAGCAGACACACTGTCACGTGCACCGACTCATCTAGCCAGATGCAAACAGCGGATAATGATCAAGGACTTCTCGTATCAACGTTGATCCAAGCAACTCCAGCAAGACTTCGTCAAATTGCAGAGTCAACTGCGCAAGATCCGACCCTACAAAAAGTGGCAAGATACATACAGGATGGGTGGCCTCCGAGGCTTTCAGACGTCGACAACAATGTCAAGCCATTCTACCACATCAGAAGCGAACTCCACACAACAGAAGGCTTTGTTTGCTATGGCCAGCGGCTAGTCATACCAACAGCTTGTCAATCAACTGTACTTCAAACGTTGCACCAAGCGCATCGCGGAATCACTGCTTGCAGAACTTGGCAAACCAGAGTGTGTACTGGCCATCTTTAAGCAAGGACACTGAATCCTTGGTAAACAGGTGCGAAAATGTCAGTCACACCCGAATGCTAATCCGCAGCAGCCACTGTTGGACAGATCTCTGCCTGACCGCCCTTGGATGCAGCTGGCATGGATTTTTTCATCTTAGAGGCAAAACATACATTCTAATAGTTGACTACTTCTCCAAGTATATAGAAGTTCGGCAGATGACGAGTACCACAGCCTGTTCACTAATACAGGTACTCAAGGATACATTCGGCAGGTTTGGCATACCAAATGTTGTAATATCTGACCAAGGTCCACCGTTGACAGCGCCGAGCTCAGAAATTTCTTTTATGACTGGGACATCAAACATTCCATTCATCTCCACTGTATCCCCGCAGCAATGGCAAGCAGAAAGGACCATCCAAACAGTCAAATCAATGATGACAAAGGCATCAGAAGAAGGCAAAGGACCCCGCAGTTTGTGCTGCTTAACTACGTTCAACTCCAACAATAGGAGGGAAATCCCCAGCTGAGCTGCTAATGGCAGGAAGTTGCGCACATTTCTACCAACCCTTCCAAGCGTACTACAACCGAACTTTCCAACTGCAACTCACCACACGCTTCTCCATGAAAGGCAAAAGCAGCAACACAAACCGGAGACTGCCACACAAGAAATCTCTCAGCACTAATTCCTGGTCAGATTGTGTGGCTCCACCTGAATCAAAAATGGGAAAAAGCGCCACCGTGGGTGAACGTCGGTCCAGACGTCAAAGATACGCCGTAAAGACAGACACCGGAGGCATCTTCTTCAGAAATCGCATCCATCTGCGACCAAGAAACACAGAGCAGACTGTTGCAGAGGCTTTGCCAAGAGGACACGACATTGCTGAGCCGAGCCACCAGTTCCTCACAGCAAGTTGAGGAACGGCCTCGCCCACCTCAAACCACCCCTCCGGAGAAGGATCAAGCCTCCTGCACGCTATCCCAGCTTAAGAAGCGACTTCACTTAAAACTGAAAAGCTGGGTTACAAAAAAAAAGGGCGTGTTACATATGCGCGCAATATCCCAGCTAATTCTCTAGTGCTGCCATCTATGCGCCGCCTTCAACTAAAGGACAGCAACTAGCGCCACCTATGTTACGCGTCTGTAACCTCGATCTGGAGAATAAACAGTTTCTACTTCTGCTCTCGACTGGGCTGGTCCCGTATCCTTCGCGGTCCAACAACAACGCAACATAACAATGACATCATGAAGTATTTTGTAATCTCCTTCATATTCTATATAGTGGCTGTGTCTAACGAAAATATTGGAGTCCCACACTATCCAATTTTTTGTGCTGGCACCAATCTTAACTGTAGGATGTCATTTTTTACAGTGACAATAAAAAACAGCATTAAGGTTCCAAATGGCACGCTAAGAAATACACATAATGCAGCTTACCTTAGTGAGGGTTATCAATAGGCCTCGTATAGAAGTGATGACAATGATGCCAACCAGAATAAAAGAATATGCTGCGACCAAAACTTCACCTACAGGCAAAATAACAATATTTCGTCAGATATCAAGACACACATATCATAAAAACCAATAACCATGAAAAGCATCAGTTAGGTACTCTTTAATGGGTGAGCTTGTGGCCCAAAACAACAAGCAAAGCAATGCACAGATCAAAACAATTGTAGCAAGCACAGTCACATGCCCAAGCAAATACGGACATCACAATGTGTGTACGCGACACACTTTCTTTCTTTCCCTGTATTTTATACTGCATGGTACAGCACTGACCCTAACATTTTTACCAATTCAGTTTTGCAGCTCTCCCTCTGTTTGGTTAGGTAAATTCTAGAACAATGACACAAGGAAGCAAGCGAGCGCCGAGCAACGTGAAATGAATCGCAAGTGGCAATTCCTGCATTGTGGTTCGCAGTGACAGTGCTTGTGCTGCACACGCGAAGCTGGGAAATTTGATCGGGTTTTCTAGAAACGCTGCCAATATTAAAGTAGACACCTCGTGTTGTACATCATCTCTACCATCTCAGAGCGCGAAACCCATGAGAAGGCGGGCAAGCGACGTTCATTTTGAAATCTGAGCTCTTTCTGCGGCGCATAGCGTAGTAAATCTTGACAGAGGTGATCGTGAGCATGCAATGTATGCACTGAGCTTGTCAGCTCAAAATGGCCGTACCTGGTGACACACCCTTTAAGAAGCGACATCACAACTAATGTTTCTGGTATCGAAATTTCTTAGCATCGCAACGGACATCATGCCTAACTTAATAAACAGTTGCACAAGAGGCACATGTGTTTTTAAGCTGTACACAAAGCATTTCTTTTAACGACGTTAGTCTTAAGCGTACACATTTGATGGTACGAACAAATATGGCGTAAAATTGACAGCTAAGAAGGTGGAAGAACTAATTAAAGATTGGGAGATGGCAATATCAGTAATATGTCAGGGAGAGGCCTTGATCTTGCAAGAAACATGCTGATGAAGGTCACAAACAAAAGTAACCAAGTGTAGCCTTCAAAGAGATATACACTCAAACCTCGATAATAACGTGGATATACGAATTATCGTTATAAACGAAGTAAAGAAGAGTAATCTTGTCACAGATACAGTGCTGCAAATAAACGTTTATAACGAAATTTCGGATATGACGAAGCTATTTTTGTGACAGATGTGACTTTGTTATACAGCATAGACCGCTTATAACGTAGTCGCCGAGTCCCGAATATCCGCCCTAAAGCGGTACCGCACTATAACCAAAACAACATTTTTGAAAGGTTGCAAACGTGTACAAAACATGACCAACAGGCAGGCGCGCGATTCCGACTATGGCGGCATGCGACTGGGGCGTAAGTTTGCATCTGCTGATTACATTTGAAATGTTGAACTGTTAGCGTCCGCGTACTGCGGTGCCGACACAACGAACGCGGAAAAAATGCGCCGTCACGGGAAGTCGCCGCGGTAACAACACCGCGCGTCCGCGATGTCGAAAACGGTGGCGACCACAAACCACCACTCTAGTGTTTCACAACACGCACGCCCGCGTTTCGTGAAAGTTGTAAGTCACCCTTCTAAATGCAACAATGGCAAATGCTTCAATGACTCGGCACCAAACCGCCACTTCTGTAGTCCGCGGCCGCCGATATGGCAGCTAGCGCTCGTTAGGCCTAGCGTGCGCGTTGCAACTTGGCATGCCACCGCGAGAAGCTTGCCCTAGGCAACACGAAAGATCGGGAGTAGAAGAGAATCGCATCGCGAGCTAAACCGAGGGCTCACGCGTGAAACGAAGTTTCGGTTCGCGATCGGGAGAACAGCCGCGGCAACTATCCCGAAAAAGTCTCTCAAAGCTTGTAAGTCCGCCTGTTGGTGGCAAAGGCGAAAGCTCAATCGCGTCTCAAAGCATTGTTACTTGCGGGGGAATCGAGGTTGCACGCGCGATTCTGCGCTCTAAACGACGAAGCAACGACGAAGCGCGCATGTCAAGCGGCCGAAGGGGGCAAAGGCTTCTCCGTCGTCGCGCAAACCGCTCCCCCTCCTCACACCACGCACCTGCGCCGGGCTGCTGTCCCCCACAGCCATCCTTTTTTCCCTCCCCCCGCTCCTTGTTCGTTCGTTCCGCGTCCCCTCCTCCTTTGTAATGCCGTCGCCGCTCTCTCCCCCCGCCGGCGCATCTCCGCTGAGAAGCACGCTCGCATCCTCGCATCTCTGAGAATGTTCGGCAGCCGCATTATAACCGGTCTTTCATCTCGGGGGTCTGCACAATAAGCGGTATGCGTATACATGGAGTTCTATGGGAGAGTAAACGGGAGTCAGAAAAAACCGCATTATAGCCGGTACTGCACTGTAAGCGGTTACGTTATAAGTGGTCTGAGCTTAATGAGGTTTGAGTGTAGCAGTCTTGTGGTGTGAGACATCATGTACATATGTCACATCAACGTCAACAGTGTCACTGATGCGTGTTCAGTGTCAAAAAGAGTTGTCAGCGCGCACTCTGAATCGTTAAATGGCGTCGATTCATTCTACATGCAGGAGAAGAAGTCCTGCAATAATGGGTGAGGTAGCATAGAAACAACATTGGCATGCTGCTTCAGGCTCTATAAAGACATTACTGAACCACAGCACATACGAATTCCACTGGTTGTGTATCATAGCAACTTTCGCTCAGAGAAGAAATCATCATAACCAAACGAAAACCACAAATCTGAGAGAGTAGCCAGGAAGACAAGTTGACTCACATCAACGTCAAATCCCATGTAATGGACAGCAATCTGCATTCCCTCGTCACAGGGTCCACCTTCCCGACGCGATCAAAGACAATGTTGATTGTGCACTGCAAAATATTTAAAAGATTATATATAATTCGGTAACTACAGTTGAGGTGATAGAAAATTATTACAGTCAAGTACCAGCAACATGGGCAGCAATTATAGGCGATAAAAAATATTCGTCTTCCGGCAACCAATATGGTACGTTGGCCAAGCAACAGGCAAGCTTGTATTTGCCATGCTTCCATAGCGCATATGGTTGAGAAAAATGCAAACACAGGCTGTAGTCTGAGTTATCACACTTTCGAGGACATCAGTTGCAGTGGTTGGCGACCGACTGAATTCGTTAAACAGGTGTGTAACGACGAGCTAACGGAAAGGCACAACACCCAAACAAATCTATCAGCATGTGTTATCAGTGTCAACTGGCTTGACTGGAAGAGGCACAGGATTGCTGTGGCATACAAAAAATCCCGTAACTGTGGAGGAGTTGTTACGGTAACTGCTTACGTAAAGTTTTGAAAGTGTGAGTACGTGGGCAATAAGTTAATTCCAATTTGTACACTAGGATTTAAACACACAGCGTGTACCCTTGTAATATGCACCCACTTTAAACATACTAACGGTTAAAACATAGTTGCGAAGAAATCCTCAACTGAGTCTCATAAAGCCTAATGCATTTGCTCACCGCTTAAGCCCTACTGTTTCGTCCTATGCCTACCGGTTAGTGCGTACTCTGTGTACTGCGATAACTTTTTGTGCCATAAAAGTTTACTGCGCCGTTGAACTTGGCGACACCACAATGTGCCACAAACGGTCTTTTATCTTTTCAAGAAGTGCGAAGAACGGTTGATCAACTATTCCGGGTTCCGAACAATTGTGGGGATGCTTTTGTAGGTAAGCACCAGGAAAGAACAAAGGCGAGGTGGCGGCCACTGACGAGCGCACCAGTATGAATTATCGCCGACAGCCTTATCACAACAAGTATCTTCAGCTACCTGCTTGGGTATGCGTGTGGCGTAGCGCTACTTTAAGCCTCCTGCACGCTTTTCACAGGAAACAATCTGAATGTGCTGGGCCACCGATCGCTGTGACAGTGTTCAAGCCCGCACCATTATGTAGGAATGAAAGCAGCTCACTGTTGCGGAATTGAGCATGGTGGGTCATGGGCGCCGAGAAACCTTGCTGTATTGACACTATCACGCTCAGCGCACGCATACGATAGAGCTAGTGTAGCGCTATTGTAACCATGCTGCACGCTTTTATTAGGTGACAACCAAAACGCACCTTCCTGTGCTGCCAGGACTGCTAGTGCATCGTGGGGTGCCCATCGCTTGCAGGAAGCTTGTCATTGCTGCATTAACCCAACAAGCTACTCGCTGCATCTATGCACAGTCTAAAGCGTAGTGGGTATGAAGAACACTCACATGGCAAATGCGCGCATAAGGTACAGCAAGTGGCCCGGCAGTGATGGCACGGGCTGAGTAGGTGATGCGCTGTACGCAGCTAGCCAGGGACGATCGGCTCCACGCGGTTGTACCGTGTTTCAACCAAAGTGTCAGTTTTCACTTACATAGTAGCAGGTCGTGGTTCAGACGCGTAGACATGTATCACGGAAAGCCAATACTGTCTGTTCTGTCGCTACGTCAGTCGGTGCATAGTATCCCGTACCCTGCCATAGTTTCGAAATGCTCCTTGGCGTCGCCATCGCGTGTTATTGGACGTTCATGTGAGAGTGCCAGAATCTTTTCTGCACTTTGGCAAAAAGAAAGAAAGGGCTTTGTGGTGGGTACTTTAAGCAATATTTGCTGTGGCACTGTATCTCTTTGTTCGTTGTGACAGCGCACATCAGGAGATGCAAATTTGTACTTGGTGGTTAATGCATACTACCGTTTAGTGCGTAGCTATGCCGCGTTTCTGGCAGGTATGTAAGGTTTCACTGTAAAGCCCTTTTAGGGTAGGGCTAATGACAACCAAACGCTAGTAAATTTTCAATGCATTTGAGGGCATTAGGCGAAATGCCGCAAAGTGAATCAGTGGTGTGCTTTGGTGTTTTTTATGCCTCTTGTTCAATTTCACCCACTTCTTACTTCGATCATGTTTGTCAGTACCATCACGTTTGACAGATAACTGAAGTCGATTTCACATGTGAACAACAAGCCTTATAAGGCCCACAGAGCTAATACAGTTAAACCCCTTTACAAGATACACACACGGGGTGCAGTTCTTGCCTCTTATATGAGATGTCTCTTACAAGTGGGTACCAGTTTCTCATTTTCCGATCAACCCCTATTTCAATGTAGGCACACTGGTGCCTCTTACACCCCTTTTTCTCTGACATGAGCGTCTCTCATAAAGGGGTTCTACTGTAAAGAGCCCTACCTAGGTAAATTGAGTGCAATGAAATCCAAGCACAATTTTTCTGCACATTCCAGATGAAATAGAATTGACGTAACCAGAGTGAAAGTGACTCACAATAAATATCTTCCATATGCAGTACAACGAGAAGAAGTAGCCGATAAAGTTGAAGTATTTCCCTTTGAAGGTTTTGGACCACTCTATCCTTTCCTGGAAAAAAACAAAATAAAGTGTGCATGAAAACAAGTAACAAAGAAGAAAAGAAACGAACAACTTCCAATGGCATAGTCAGGACCATGAGAATCCGTAAACATTGCCTTTGAAGTTTTTTTATCACACTGGCATATGCTCGGTGTTAGCTTGCACAATCCTCGTTTAGTGTTCTTGAAAGTTTGTTACTGCTCAATCTCCGGAAAGTTGCTGCGCTGCATGCCTTTCTTTTGATGCCAGTGCTCGTACTGGCTAGTATGTGTTTTTACTTGCCACTTGCCATTGTTGCGCTACCAAGAGCATTTTTTTTGTCAAGTTGTGCTCGTAAGTTGGGAATGAAGCTATACTGATGTCGGCAGGAAGGTTGCAATTACATCTTGAGGCATGACAAATTGATAATCTATTACCTTCTGATATATCTTATCCAACAGTTTATTAATTTTTTAACTTCATTATCCTCAGGGCCCCAAGGCATTAAAGAGAGGAGTGCATTACATTCGTAACATACAACATAATTTCAAGCTCACAGAAACAAAAATACAAGCGGAGGGGGGGCCAACGGAGAAATAAAACAAGAGAAATACAGTAAAAGCTCGTTAATTCGACTCTCGTTAATTCGGAAAATCGGTTAATTCGGACACGTCATCTGGTCCCTGTAAATATACGCATCACTCTATGAGACTGGGCGCTCGTTATTTCGGACAGATTTGACCGCAAATCGGATAATTCGGCGACTTTCGGGCCGCTGGCGAGGCTCGAAAACGAAAAAAGAACAATTCGGAACAAAAGTGAAGCTCAAACGCAGCATCGCCATGGACATCAATTATTGACTTGGCTTGGATTGAGACTGGTTGAACGCCTTTTTTTCGCGTGTGGGTTTTGTTGCTTTGTTCCCGTTGGTGTGCTGCATCGTTGATCGCCGATTTATCGAGGAACGTTTCTGTACGGCTCCTTTAGCTTGATCGTTGCTGGTGCTTTTGTGCTGCCTTCTCGGGCGACCGCACTCTCCGCCGATGGCAACGCCGGCGAAGCGGCCCAAGTACGAGGCCAAGGACTTCACCACCAAAGTAGAAATTTTGCGTGCTCTGAATAACGGGCTCTCCCGACAAGAAGTGATGAAGAGTGATGAAAGGGGATCTTTCAATCGGCGGCAAGAAGCAAGGAACGAGTAACCGTACTTTTATCCCCCAACGTGACGGGAACAGAGCGCTTGCCGCTTCTCGTTATCGGAAAGGTTCAAAAGCCACGCTGCTTTAAGAACATCAACAATCTTCCCGTGGATTACCGTGCCAACCGAAAAGCGTGGATGACGGGTGAAACTTTTTGCGGTACTGCAGACATATGCGAGCTGCTGAGCACCTTGAAGGGCTCAGAAAAATTGTGTCCGCGCGAATTTCTGCTCGAAAACAGACAAGCATCCGCGATTACTTTGTTAATTAAAGGTATGTTGAAAAAACTCGTGCATTTATTGTGTTTATTTCGACCATTCGATAGTTCGGACATTCGGTTAATTCGGACATTTTTTCCGGTCCCTAGAAATCCGAATTAACGAGCTTTTACTGTAATGCTCAAAGCAGTAACACGTGCCTACAAACCAAAGTGTGTACCATCACTTGATGTTAAAATCATGGCGTGATTAAAAAAGAAAACAAAATGCTAAGCAAAACGGAAAAAGATTTCAATGCTGGGACATTCAGGATTCTATAATGAATGCCCTTTGCATAATGGCTGCCCACATGAACACCCCATGTGTTGCGAGAATGCAAATGAACTTTAGAGACATGGATAAAAAAGAGGCGATGAAACAGAGTGTGCATGCATGTCATAGTGTGCTGCATGCATTTTGTCCTTTCTTTTAACGCGACAGTGCTAAGGAGCCAGTGTCGCAGAAAATGCAGTGTCGGTGTCAATGTTCCTGAAACTAAGCCATCGACCATGTGCTAGACAAGCAAGATTTCACTCACCATCATGTTGTGTATCTCCACCGTCTCCAGAAACAACTGTCGGCTGAACTCCTCCAGGGCTTCTACACTCTGCTTCAACTGGCCAATGTCTGGAACAAACACAGGACATTCATGCATGCCCTCAAATAACGTGAAGTTTTCCATGAAATGCAAGATTTCAATCACTCATTTGCAGAGGCTTGCACGCAGAATCCTAACATAATATAATTGTTGGGGTTTAACATCCCAAAACCACGATTTGATTATGAGAGATGCCGTAGTGGAGGGCTCCGGAAATTTTGACCATCTCGTGTTCGTTAACGTGCATTTAAATCGAGGTGCACGGGCCTCAAGCATTTTCGCCTTCATCGAAAATGCGGCCGCCGCGGCCGGAATTCGATTCTGTGACCTGCAGGTCAGCAGTCAAGCACCCTAACCACTAGACCACCGTGGCGGGTGCACGCAGGATCATAGGAGCACCCTCCCACATACAAATGATGTAGATGTGATGTAGCCTGGGACCACAGCATCTGTTTTCGTGTACAATGATGTACGGCATAATTGATGCATTCCCAGTAGCACTTTCCCGATCTCTCTGTCAAATTTCTGTGATCCCAGCACAAAGTCTATGTCTTTTTTTTCTCGCTAAGTATGTTGCTATTCAGCACCACTTGTTGGACTACATAGTCAGTTCTGAGTGCCAGAACAAAACATAACTAAGGTGGCGGCATGTAGGCTACAACTACATTAGTTTGTCCATGCAGGGTTTACGAGGTTATCATCTTTCTTTTGCCGGCCAGCTTTAACACTTTATTTTTTCAGGAACGTTGCCATTCTGAGTCCTTCGCTCCACTAACAGTGCAGTTTAAATGGACTGGAACTTTGATTTTCACGTGTGCTGATGAAATGCGAGTGCCAGTGCACAATATACTACATATACTAAGTCCAACAGAAAAAGTAGACACATTCAAGACTCCAACAAGCTTCTTATGTGGCTGTTGCAGCCAGCCAATCACAAGGCTACTGTCAACTGGTGGTTATTGTGCCAATGACACTGAAAGCGGAGAGCTGGTAATGGTGATAATGATCATGCTGATTAAAGGATCATGCTTGCCGACCGACTGATCTAACTCGAAGTGCATCTTGTTGACGTTTATTCAACTAAGGTGCAACCATCACTTGTGCGCAAATGCTAGGCTCATGGTGCCAACACACCTTCAGTACCGCTGGCCGCAGATGAGGTGACGCTCTGCAGCATGCCCCAGATGCCGGTGGTTTGGCGACCCGATGCTGACTGTTTCTGCTTCTCCCTTATGGCCAAGGCAATCCTATGGTAAGACACAACAGAAATGACGACACCTTTCTCAACGTGCAATGAAAGTTGCACTCAGAACTTGCAACACACTGTAGCTCGATTCACATATTCTAACATGTGTAACCTACGCCCTGAGTTACAAACCCAAAACTAATTTTAAAAGCCAACTACTTATCTGCAGCAGTGTTCAAATTTTGGAGGGAAACAGTGCGAAAGACAAAGGACCAGGCAGAGAAGGGCACAAACAACAGCGCTGACGAGATGGTCAGTGCTGTTGTTTGTGTCCTTCTCTGCCTGGTCCTTCGTCTTTCGCGCTGTTTCCCTCCAATATGTCGTACCAACTCGCCCAAGCAACCACTTTAGCTCAAATTTTAAAATGGCAAACTCAGGGCAATTGTCGGCAAAAAGCAAAGCTTACTAACAACGGTATTTTTGTGCTTAACCACGAAAGCTTTGGCCATTTCTCTCTCTAAATGTAGCAAACCTTCACGACAGTGTTGGACACGTTTCTGTATAGCAGCAATTTTTACACATTTTTCACGGAAACACATGCCTCATAGCAAAAGAGACGAACGCCAGCTAATCATCACCAGCACGTCTAGGGATCGCCGCTCGTTTCTGGAAGTCCATACCCTGCCCTGGGAGTCAGTCTGGGCTCCCCCAAATTGCAGCAAATAAGCATCTTCACACCTGATGGAGTGTGTGGGGATCAATCCCCACACCGCTGTTTATTTGCTGGAACTTTGGAGCAGCACTAGGTCCGACTGTCAGAACAACAGCAAGCTTTACGTAGCATGTTCTCAATACCTTATCGGCTTTCTATTAAATATGAAGTAAATTTCTTCATGTGAGGAGCTTGTGGCCTCAGTTGTAGAGCAGTTACAGGCGTTATCAAGTGCTACGGTTTTCCTGGTTGCACTTTCTTTTAGGGGCAAAGTACCTTAGGGTCTCGGCGTGTTGGCGGGCATCGTCGTCTGCTAACGCGGCGTGCATCGTCGTGTCCTGTCCATTTTGCTTGAGCGCAAGAGAGGGCGCGACCGCCTCAGCGCTCGCCGTATGGCTAGAGACAGCGAAAGGCGCGTGTTGACTGTGGAAACACCCTTTTTGCGATGAACGCTGAACTACACTCAAACCTCGATATAACGAACATGGATATAACAAATTATCGGTTATAACGAAGTAAATTAAAAATAGTCTCGCCATAGATACAATGTTAAAATAAACTTTTATAACGAATTTTTGGATATAACGAAGTTATCTTTATGGCAGATGTGACTTTGTTATAATGAGGTTTGAGTGTACCAGCTCGCAAGGAATGAGAACGCGCCCTCGTCCGCGAGAGACAATGCCGACGCAGGCAGCATCTGCTAGCAAGTTTCTTGATTGAAAAAACCAACCGCTCGCACTGCACAACCATTCACCGGTCACCCCATATATATAGGCACTGGATCTTGACCTGCAATGTAGTGCTGTTGGGAGATTTCTCTTGTGCGCGCAGTTGAACAATAAAGATTCGCAATGCACACGTTAACTAAAACCGGACTGCGGGTCTCTGTGTCTAATCTTTCTTTTGTCTCTTACTGCCCATTAGCAGTGATTTTGCTGTGGGAAACACCGGCGTGCTTCGCCCCTCCACAGGTTTCACTTCAGTGGAGCTGAAACACCCGTCCCTACATGCCTCGCCCCTCCCCAACTTTTTCTGTGGTCCAGTAGAAAGATTATGAATGGTGTTCTATTTTATCTCTGCTATACAAATTTGATGAATGATGTGAGGACTTCATTAGAAAGAATACGAATTAACGAATAAAATAAAGCCTCAACAAAATAATACGCAAGAGCAACACAGCTTTCCTATTCAACCTTACTGCAGCACAAACCAAAGCTAAAGAAAAATTTTTTTTTTTTTCTTTAGCAGCAATCAACGCAACTAGGTCTTGCAGATCTTAGCACATCGACCAATTTTTAGTGCCCCCTTTTTTTATGTGATGCACGCAGTCAGATGTCATGAGAAGAAATCACTGATCAGATCATTGTATCTATGAATGTGATTACCGTACAATAACTTAAAAATAAAGAGAAAACAGAAGCAGCCCCCAACCTTTTCTTCTTCATGATGATTACATCAAGTGTCTGAAGGAGTTTCTTCTCCATGTTCTGCACATCAGTGAGAGTAACCACCCTGTAAAATTTGAAATCACGCAATACATTAGAGCATATAGCAATCAACCTATCATTGGAAAAGTAACAAAAACACATTAAAGCATCTTGAAGCAACAAATGGAAGAAACATAGGCTCCAGCACACCCCCTGTTTATGAATTTTTCATCACAAGCTTCCACTTTCCTCTGACTCCTGCCTTTTTAAGTGGTAGAACGCAATAAAAAATTTTCAGAACTAGTGGCACCTAACTGCCTAATAGACCTTATGCAAAATTGCTACTATCTGTTGGCAGGTTGACGAAGCTACCGATCCGGCGCCATGTTGGAAGCTTGTGTCCAAATCGTATTGCTGTCGCTGGTAGAACTTCTTGCTTGTATCTGCTTTGATAGTAATTAATCGGGGCATAAAAATGTCAGACGAGTGAGTAAGGGCCTGTACACGGGATTACCTAGTCACGGCGATGAGAGTTATTACATGTAAGGTAATGCCTCACAATGAGAACGAAGGTACAAAGCTTGTCACCGAGTCAAATGTAGGCCTACTACTGTTGACAATGAAGCTATGCCCTAGGTTATAAATTTGTCTCTGTTTTCAGTGTAGTGAATAAAGCATTGTTAGCCATCTGAACATCCTGCGTGTAGTGTAGGATGGTTAGGAAGAGGCTTTAGCATGCGACACGCACGCCTGTACGGGGGGGGGGGGGCAGCCCCGTATGGGCTTCCCCCCGCAAATAAAAATAAGATAAATAGTGAAAATAGAATAAAACAAATGAAATAAATAGTGAAAATAGGCGTTTTTCTCAACTAGGCCTTCACAATCGAAAACTAACTACACAAACAACACGTTCCAGCACAATCAGTCCATTCGCTGAGAACAAATTACGTGCACGAGCTACCCGTATAACTTGTAGTTGTTATCGCAATATAATAAGCAAAGTAATGTCGTCAACAGCATGCAGGCTTGCATATGTAGCCGCGATGCAGCTTTGAAGCTTGTACACAAAGTCGGCTTGTCTGTGCCCGCAAGCACATGGCGCGAAAACTGTCTCATTCCGGCATGGCACAAAAGAGTGTTCTCTGATCAGCGCCGATGCTGTCATATACTGCATCTATTAAGAACGGTGAACGTAAACACGGCTTTAGTTGTAAAGCCGAAGCAACGGAATGATCTGCTGCTTCTCGTTGGCCACAAGGAAATCTAATAACATGGAAGTTAGTTTCCTGCAAGCTTTTTTCAGCATCCCAATTTCCTCAATCTGAGCAACATAGCACACGAAAATATGTCGGCATTGCCGTTTCTATCAGCCGCCTAACATTGATACGTAGGCTCCATGTGTGCGCATGCGGAGCGCGCTTAGCCTTCAACATGGCGGAAATGCATACAGTGGCCGCTAGATAGCAGCAGATTTTGCATAAGGTCTATAATGAAGCTTTTTGCACACTGTAGCACACACAGAATTGGTCAAGGGAAACAAATATATCACACTTCATTTGATCTGCGGTTAGGAATCTAACACAAGGCAGTAGTAGTTTGCTATGTAGATGATTCTAAAAGAAAAACATTGTTATAGTCTTACAAATCATAAGAGCAATTAATCATAATATTTTTGTTACATGAAAATAAATTCAGATGAACATGGATATATTAAACTATCGCACGCATTGAACAGCTGTGAAATTCCCTTAGAAGCACAATGCAAAAGTGCGGCACCATACAATGAGTACAGTAGATGCTCAGTAAACAGAATTCTCTTAAATGAAATTGCTGCTTAAATGGAACAACTGCCTCAATACGATTGGTTTCGTGCCTGAATACTGCTACCCGGTTCATCCCTCATTAAATGGAACTCCTGTTAAATGGAACACAATTTCTTGGTCCCTTCAGGTTCTGTTTAATGAGAGCCTACTGTATATTGAAGATATTCACCACCAAATCTGATATATAGAATATCATGCCATGCTGTGCCCCTGTTAGTGCACTTCTCCTAACAAAGCCGAAATTTACTTATGTTATTGGAAATATGGTGACAAAACAGCACTGTTCTAGTTGATGCTGACAAGCAAGACCTTGAATCCAAGGGAAATAACACACCATGGAAAACACAGTTTAGCTGCAAGGGCAAAGCAATGAATGCAATAGCAACAAATTGGAATGTTATGCACAATAAGGCTAGCAGCTAACCCCTTTAGCATCTGACCTGGTGTAACTGAACAAAATGATGGCATAAGGAAACGTGTCAACATCATCAAGCGAAGTGACCTACGTGCTTCACTTGAAAGGTGTGAGCCATCTGCTAATCCCTGTCAAGAAGCGCGTGCACAACTGGCCCGGCTGGTCGAAGTCTGCAGTTCCTGCCAGAGCCACACAGCACCCCTCCAGGACCCACCCTGGAGGGGTGCTGGCAATCATGTTGGCAATCATGTTGGCTATGCATGCAAAATATGGATGACTCATGCAGTAAGGGTCTTACTTGCATGATGGCATATTCATTTCAGCAAGCTTCACCGTTATACGCCTAGTGCGCGCCGACAGAAGCGCCATAGGCGGCGAACTCAATCATTGCTCTCGGGAAAGCAAGCAGACGGCCGCCGTGGTTTCCTACGTCGTTGTACGTGTGTTTCCGCGTTGTTCACGTTTCCGTAGTGAAATAAGCAACGTTAGTCGTAAGTGTGGTGGCCGAAACTTCAAGGGATGTCGAATAACAATTGCTATGGAGTGGAGTGCTCAAACACCTACAAAAACGCACCCGGAACACGGTTTTACTCACCTACCGCAAGGCCTCCTGAGCAAGAGCGACGGAAGCAATGGATCGCCGCTGTTCGTTGGCAAAGACGAGCCACTTCGTCATTGTGCGGGTTAACACGTCGCTTCTTGTTCTAATGCTTTCGTTCTGTCATATCGGTGCTCGCTGCATGCGCTCGATCATGTTGACACTGGTAGACGACCAAAGTTATCAGCCTGAGCATGCGTTGGTTCAATTCGACCGTCGTGCAGGGCACTTCGCTCAAATGTTCTATATTTCAGAAGTGTTGTAGTTCGGGCGAGTTGGTCATCCATGAACTTAGCTTGTACTAGCGCGGTACGTACCGCGCTATTACAAGCTAAGTTCTATATTTATTATTTACAGAAGCAGAAATGCAGCAATGGTTGACTTCAGAAAGAACAAGAAGTGATTGAGACGTCACCTTTGTAAACAAAACAAAGCGGATGTTCACCACGAACTGCACCTCATAGCTGGATCTTGTTACGCTGGTCTGCGCGACGCACCTTTGATATTCACCGGCATGACGATTCACTCCACGCGGATGTTCGTTCTCCTCCGCAGTCGGTCATCACATGTCTTCTCGGCGAGCCTCTTCAAAACTTGTCACTGTCATCTCTTGATACTTAACTCACAGCACTAGATCATCAAACAACACGTCTTCTGCGGTTAAGCGAACGATGCTATCACTAGAACGACATAACTTCATCGCCGACTAACTCCTCACTGACTGACTCTGCCCCCGCGCGCTTGCTGCGCTTGCATTGCCTGTATCGGCTCGCGCCTGGGTTCGGGAAGGTGCGTATGATTCGTCTGTGCGTAGCACAGCGAAAGCTAGGGAAAGGGCGAGATCCTCTCACCGATTCGTCTGCGGAATCAGACGGCGCCACTGGCTCGGCTCTGGGCTTTGCTTTCTCAAATATCCCGATCTTTCGCATTCGTTGGTTGTGTCGGTGGCGTCTTCTGCGGAGAGGATAAGAGGCGCGCGGGCGCGCTCCCGGCGCCTTTTTATACTTGTTTTTTCGATGCGCGCGCTCTGTCGCGCACGAACCGTCGGCGCCAGGCTGTCATGCCGTCGTTCGAAATCGGCGACGTGCGCTTAGTTAAGCGCTCGTTCGTGGCAAACATCGTGGACAAGTCCACTTTCGTAGAGGCCCGCGCCTTTCCTGCAGCTGCCAGTGCAGAATTAGTTGTCTGGCACCCGCACAAATGGGAAATAGCAGCCGCGAACTTCATTCATCTCCTCACAGCAAGGCTGTGCAAAGCGCTGTCGTCTGCTCGGCTTCCCGCACGTACTGTCGGCGGCACCCGCTAGGTGGCTATCAGTGGCGCCTCTATAGGCGGTGCACAAGGCGTATACAGCTGCGTAATGCTGTTAAGCATACTAGCAGTGAAAACAACTAACTGTTCTGCAGTAAAGTGGGTCCTCCCTGGATCCAATATCTATCATAGTGGACTACCAACATACCAAATTATTGGCCTGGTGTGCGACCGATGGCGGCGCTGCAAACAGTGCCTGTATGACGTCAGAGCGGGGATTCGCGCGCTTTCGTCTGCTACGTGGGCTCAGCGCCGTGTTGAAACCACCGTTGTGGTAAATATCAACAAAAAAGCAGTGTGCTTGGTTATCTTGCGTATGGTGGCTACTGACACTGTTCGAACAACCGCAGGACTGCTTTTAACGTTCATTTAGAACTACAGCTCTTTGTGTTTTTAGAACTGCGGCCACGTGTCTCCAGTGCGAGTGCTGCGCAATGGTGAAGTACTGCTCTGTGCCTCAGTGTACTTCATCCGCTCGTGAAAAAGGTGTTAGCTTTCACAACTACCCTAAGGACCCAAAGCTGAAGAAGAAGTGCATCGCAAGCTCAGAATGGGAAAGTGCCCCACGCCTTCATCGATCGTGTGCAGCAAGCACTTCGCGGTCAGTGACTTCTGCTACCCACCGTACGCGCCACTCTTATTTAAGCTTGTGACCGTGTTTAGGCGCCTCACCAATACATAAGGCGTTTATTGCACGCAGGCTATAAGCATAGGCGACTTACACCAGGTGCGGTGCCGTCCCACAACCTGCCGCGAAGGCCCCTAGACAAGGAGGAGCCGACGACACGGCCTCCGAATCGCCTCGCAGGTATACGCGCGCCTCGTGAGCTCAGCTGAGCGGCACAGGATATCTGAGACTACGGCTGCATTTGGATGGCGTACATACGTATTTTACTTATGAAGGCAAGCGCGCGGCTAGCGGCCTGCTTATCATAAAGTCATAAGCGAAACCTGTTGCCGCTGTTTAGTGCACATTCTCTAGAAGTTTTCACCTGAGGCAGTGTAGAAGCTTTTTTAAAAGCGGAGCTCTTTAAGCTTTCCGTTAGGCTGCGTGGCGTGAAACTGCACCCAGCTTGCCTTTGCCACGTTAATCTCTGTGGCCCTGTGCGTGGTATATTCAGCGATTAACTATTTGTTATATTCTAATACCCATGCGACGGCCCTGTGTGGTATTAATATGAACTACGACGTAATATCGTTCTCACTGAACCAACATTACGGGACAAACTGCGATCATGGGCATCGGCAAGGGGGGTGTGCGACAAGGCGGCACTTGCGCACTTGTTTGCAGGACGAGAGCTGCGGCGGTGATGCGATCTCTGTTGACGGCCTCGACCGCGCATTCAACAACGTGGCCTGCATCGTACACCGTCTCGCCCTCGATGAGGCACCGCTTTCAGAAGCTTTATCTACATACTTGTAGATGCTGGAGAACGGCACTCTTAAATATCGAAAGCACCACCCAAACTAATTAGTATCGTACGGCGGAAAGAAGATAACGAGCGAGAACACTCACACATAGTTTCACTTTCTTACTAGCAATGCGGTCGGTGGCGCTCTTTGGCCACGATGGCGCTCTTTGGCCACCCATGGCCCTTGCGCCACAAAACACCACTAATCATCAATGCGGTCGGTGGCATCGGCGCACTCGTAGGCCATCTGTGGGATTTCTTGGCCCTGTCGATCGGGCCTCAACTAAAACAAGTTCAAGATTACACTTGAAAACATTCGTTGCAGGTGTTAGTTGACCGTCGCGAGGCTGTTCGTTCGACAAAGTTCCCGCCTGAAGCAGACGATCCGCATACAGGAGCAGCGGCTGCTGCAGCGCGATTGAGGGCGGAGTCCTCGCTCTGACGTCACACGCGAGAGGGCGCCACTCCAAGATCTCGAGGCCAATACTGTGGTCCCCTTCAGGTTCTATATATTCATGTTCGAATGTACAGTCGTCAACAAGCTCAACTCAACGCTCTGCAGCGTGTCCTGAAACGGTTTGATCAATGCCAGCGCCGCGTAGCTTTTGGTTCTGTTGCCGAGATTTTACCAAAGCATGCCAGCATACTATCCAAGCATACCGAGCTATTATCTTGGCAACAGCGCCCAGCGCTTCGCGGCTGGCATCAGTCAAACCTTTCCAGGCCACGCAGTGGAGCGTTCGAGTTAAGGTTGCTGACGACTGTACAATGAACGCCATTTCTAATAACGGCACATGCTTGTGCTTAGCTCTATGTACGATTTCAGCAGCCACTAACCTCATAAAGTAGGCCATAGAGGTGTACGGGTAGTTGACCGCACCGAATCCAGACAGTACAGCCATGAGTGTGACGCCAACAACACCTACACGGCTGATGACTTGCTCAATCGAGAGTATGCCTGAGAGGAACCGGCAAAAGAAATTGTGGCAGGAACCGTCAAAGAAAATAGTCATCGTCGGCGATAGTTTCTTGCATCATTTGCAGCCTACCCTCATTCCGTTTCTGAATCACAAAGCCTAATGGGCCCGTCATCATAAACACGAAGTGGCAGCCTCTGTGCCATTCACAATGCCAAATGACAACATGGTAGAGTATATATCTTGTAACCATAGCACCCCAGAGTGGAGAGAAAGGAAGTGCAGGTCGGGGAGCAGGAGGAAACTCAGGCACCTCGTTGATTGGCCTGCATGCAGGTGATATCACGCACTGGGGAAGGAGGAGATGAGGTAGGCAGCTGCTAGCTGCCAGTGCCCCATCTGCAACAAACAACGCTTCCGCATAGAGTGCAGCCACTTGGTTAATATCCTAGAATGACAGAAAGTGGAGCTAGTTGTTACAGATTCATGATAAAAGAAGGTAGGTGTGCAAACACAGACACAAGTGAAGAGACCAAAAGAACACAAACATGTTTGTGTTGTCTTTATGTCTTCACTTGTGTGAAGACGACGTAAACACTTCACTTGTGACGAAGACAACACAAACATGTTTGTGTTGTCTTGCTCTTGTCTCTTGTGTCCATGTTTGCACACCTACCTTCTTTTATCATGAATCTGTAACAACTAGCTCCACTTTCTGTCATTCTAGGATATTAACCAAGTGGCTGCACTCTATGCGGAAGCGTTGTTTGTTGCAGATAGGGCACTGGCAGCTAGCAGCTGCCTACCTCATCTCCTCCTTCCCCAGTGCGTGATATCACCTGCATGCACACCAATCAACGAGGTGCCTGAGTTTGCTCCTGCTCCCCGACCTGCACTTTCTTTCTCTCCACTCTTTAAACTCTCCCCCCTTTTCGTTGTACACGATCAGCCGACGTCCTCCCAAGGTTTAAACTAATTCTTTAATACATCACGCTTTCATTACTTATAGTATTGGCCTTTTGTCCCAGTTAGCATTAGCAAGGCCCTTAAACGATGTAATAATTGAACCGACAAGGCTAAGTGATGATGCAGTGTGGAGACAAAACATAAAAAACAAGGATGACGGGAGACAACCAGCCACATGCTAAGACTGTTTGCATTCGAGATAACATTCGAGATATTATTGTTTTATATCTGATTGCCTCATTAACTATAGTAATATAACAACATTTTTGTATTGTCCAATACTAATTGTTTCTACTTTATTACTGAATGCTCACTAGTGCTAGTATTTGGAGTTATCCTGCATAAATAGGATGTAGTTTATTTTCTGGATAACTAGTTAACTTGTTTCATCTACTGTATTCTTGAATAATGATGATTATCCTATATTAAATGGGATACCTGTATGAAAAAGGAGCTCAGGAAGAATGCGGCACAAATGTATAGAAAAGAAGTACGTGGGACTTCCAAGCTCAAGTTAGTTGTCACAAGTAAATGCACACAAAAGACGAGCATGGAGCACGATGGCTACTATCAAAACTTCTCAGTTAAGTGCATCGACATTATTGCAGTTGCTGAGCCGTTTCATACGGGAATGTGTCACTAAAACTGGGAGTGATCGTCGCCAGCAGCAGCCTATTTTGATGTCCACTGCACGACAAAGGCCTCTCCCAATGAACTTTAATTTGCCCTGTCCTGCATGAGCCAATTCATTTTATGCCCGGAAATGTCTTAATTTTATCGTCCCATCTAAGCCTCTGCCATCACTGGCTATATTTGCCATTTCTTAGTATCCATTTCATCACTCCAAATGACCACTGATAATCTGTCCTTCAGGGTATAAGGCAAATAATGCTCGCTTCTCTTTTCTGAGTCTTCCGTTTCCTAACAAAGACATGAAAGGGAAATGCTGCTGCAAATTTGTGCATGATAAAGTTAATGTTCTGCATTTTCCAAGTTGTTTACTGCAAATACAGTCGGTTACTGCAACAGCTCTAGTGTTATGCATGGGCAGGAATCTGCGAAACAAGATTATGTGTTGTGTGCACACGAGCACACAACAGGAATAGGCAAGCAGCAGTAAATAACCACCACTGTCAACATAATCAATAAATAAATGCACACAAATTCATGTTACTCTGCAACACAACATGGCGCCACCAACTCAGCTGTTGAGACCCTGATAACCCAGAATTCTGTGAACAATTATGTGCATGAGCAATCTAAGGTCGTCTACTGAGAACAATGTTTCAACAGTTGCCCTAGAAACATGGAAGGCCAGTAGAGTGAATGCAGTATACCAAAGGTGGGGCAGTTTCAGCCATGCCATTCTTCAGTAAGCTAAAGCTGAATGATTTTTAACAGCACACATCTGTGCTTCTGAGAACAGTCTTGGGAGCAAGGCAGTGTAATGCACTGTTGACAAGAGCTCAAAAAAGTGCTCACACATACAAGCATCCACACTTCCATCTAGAACAAAACTCGGCAACCTCACTTACAAATGAACCTGCTCAAGCTAATTCAGACTTGGACCAATCGTGAGTGCCTGAGTGAATCCACCTGAGTAAAATATGAGTAAGTCTAAGTAAGAGCAAGCCCTAAGCAAAAAATATACTATTTTGAGGGTGCATACAAGTGAGTTTCGTTTATTCTGACAACCTATGGTCTAGAGAATGGCCTATAGTCTGGAGCACTCTAGAACACTGCTGCGGAGCGAAAAAGAATAATAATGTGAGAACTACTGAGTCCCAGGTACCATGCTGAGTTTTCTGTGTTGCCTGACCACCCCAGTGGCTTCCAATGGTCACAAGCATTGCTCCTCCATCTGGTCAGCAATGTTGAGAAATGGATTTCGCTGCAATCCAGTGCAACAATGTAGTGCTCTAGAAAGAACTGTTGATAACTGCACATGTAAGATACTTCTGGAAGCACCTTTCTCATTTTTGAGCTAACAACCTCAGCAAAGTGCCATAAAGACTCGCGGTTGTGGTGAGAGTCATGACTGCTTTTATGTGACAGCACCACAGTTCTTTCAGAAAATGCTAATGACTTCACGGTGCTTCTCCTAATCCCCAATATCAAGCATGCTGTAGACAAAGATTACCAGACACATCGTGCAAGAGAGTAGACCGTGTTTGTTTTTTTAAGAACCTTAGCTTGATCAGCAGGTTGCATGAGGAGTTTGCCACAAAGAATGCATTTCTGACACTACCGTTTTTCTGTGGATGTCTTCATGGTACAAATTTTGTCAGTGAAACTGAGGATCTTGACATTCGGAGCTTCTTGGAGGAATCCAAGCTGTAAGCCTTTTTTAGCAGGGTACATTTTTCAGATTTTATTAGATGTTTCCTGATATGCAGAACCTTAATTATAGCCAAGAAGTAAGTGAGAAGGTGAAAATAAACAAGAGGAGGCATACCATGTTTTGGACTTAGGATCGGGAACGGGTCGCCAATCTTCCAGAATAAATAGATGAACACCACCCATGCGCCAAGTGCAAGCGGTTTGACGAGCCTTGCTCGCACTACGCATAAGCACAAAACAGGAATAGATTAACAGCCATAAATAACTCTCACTGTCAAGGTACAATTAAATACAACACATCAATGTATATTGTAAAGAATAAATTGTATCTATATGTCCATTGTAAAGAATAAATTATATCTAATCTAGCTAGACCACCTGCCATGGCATAGTTGTTAGCTGTGCCATCAACAAATTAGCACCTCAGTGCGGGCTGCACAGTTATTTGGTAAATGGGAGGAGGCTACATTAAGTCTAGTTGCTTTAAACAGGTGTGCATGAGTAACTTTTCACCAAACATATTGGTAAACTAACAAACGGTACAGTCAAATAAAGTAACATATTGCCCAAAGGTTTCTTCCACAAACTAATAGTGTTTATTTTTAAACGGCAACTATACGAGTTCTTCTGTTGCTGGCTGAATGCCAGGAGCGAAAATTTTTGTATGTAGTAACTGGTGAAATGAAAATTATTGATTGACTGAGTCACTGACTAAGTGACTGATTTATTGACCTATTGAATGATTAAATACACTGTCAGAAATGGTGTTGTGTTTACATTATAGTAGAGTCTTGTTGCCCTCGAGTTAAATTCTGCATTGACAGCTACTATAGAATCTAGTCAAGCTTTTACCAAATTCCAACAATTAATGTCTCTTACATACACAGGCAAGCAACGAAAAGTGCACATATGCTGGCCTTGCGGTGACTTTTCCAAGGAAATCGGAAAAGGCGTGTAGCTAACCAGCCAGATAACGGGTCGAATACAATTAACTTCTTTAAACCAAAACTTTTAATTAGGTGACTGGGTTATAGGGATACAAAGCAATGGCACAAACAAGTTGAAAAGAGCACTTGACACAGTAAAAAAGCGGTGAGAATTCTTGGGCAGATAAGAGCAAACTGAATCGTGAAGTCCAGGCCTTCTTCGCGCCCTGGCACAAGGAGGAGGAAGAGCGGTTCATGGCTTCACACGTGGCGAGGGGTCGCCCCAAAGTTCCCAGAACCATTAGCGACACCAAAGGCACCTCACTGTTCGAGAATGACATTGCGCACAACACTAAACACACACTCACACACACACGCGTGCACACACACAAAGCCCCGCCACTGTTCAGTAGGACAAGGCAGGCGGCGCTTCGATACACTGTGCACTCTGCACACAGTACACTCCCCGTCTGATGTCAGCTCCCGTTGCACAACACTGTAACTGTATATCATGGCGACACAAGAAGCACAACCTGCGTGACGGGTCTGCAAAACGTCTTCACAGCTCCATTCCTAACTGCCTTGACCTCTATCTTTCGCACTCTTCCATCTGTGCAAGAAAAACTTTTGTGTCACGACTCCCACAGGCCAGTCTCTGCGGCCGGCCTGGCTATCTTTTCACAAGATGACATCGCCTTTCTTTAGGTTAGGCTTTGCTTCTTGCCACTCCCTCCGTTGCTGCAAAGTTGAGAGAAAGGTGGTGCATTAGCGCTTCCAGAAACCATTAGCGAGGCCCTGCACTTGTTGCCAGTGCTGCTTGTATAGGTTGTCTATGTTTGGTCTTCCAGGAACTGACGTGTTGTTCCCCTGTTTTTGTGTCAGGCGAGTTGCTGGAGTGAGAAGATAGGAATCTTCAGGGTCATATGATATGGGGACTAAGGGCCTGGCATTGATGATGGCGGACACTTCTGCCATGAATGTCGCAAGCATGTCGTGCGTAAGGTGATGGTGCGGGTTCTGAATGAGCATAGAGTCAAGGATACGGCGTGTGATGCCAATCATCCGCTCCCACGCTCCGCATATATGAGAAGCATGTGGTGGGTTGAATGCCCACGTGCAGCTGTTTTCATGAGTATGTGTAGATGCTACCCATCTCTCAAAACTCTCTGCTGCGCTCACGTTGCAGGCGGTTACACTCAAGAGTGATGAACATCGCGATGCAATGTGTAAGGCTGTAGCGTGGTCACCACTGTCGCATACGCAGCACCTCAAGATCGCCTGGCATTGCGCTTTGGTGTGACTGTGCGACCAAAAGCAGTGCACGCAGATTCTTTGCTGCCTGAGAAATTCCGTTCTTTCTTCCCAAACATTCTCTCGGAAGGCGCAACACTTCTCTAAAGGGTGAGGCTTCTTATGGAAGAGGCACCATTTGTCCACTGAGTTCTTTGCCTGATCTGGCTGCCCGTTTGGGACAGTGTCCTGAAATGTATTCGCTGAAGTGGAGTCAACTTCATTTTTCTTTGTGGAGACAGTTGCTTTCGGCCTTGTTTTAGAGTTCTTCTCTTCTTTCCTTGCACTGAAGTCAGCAGACATATCGCGCGAAAGCTTAAAACATGGGTCGTTCCTCATACCGGCTTCATTCATTATGAATTCTAAGAAGAAGGAAAACGGCGGAAATGCAGTGTGACGTTCCTTTTTTGTATTTTGACCCTGCCGACATCCATTTCTCCTGCAGACTGGGAGGGAGCTTTGCGACAATAGCATTCACTTCTCTTGCAGTGTATAGGTACCCGAGACCTGGCAAATGTGGGTCCGTTTTTGCAACTTTCAAGTTCAAGGAGAAGGTCACTAAGCTCCTGAAGTTTTAAGGCATCTCGGTAAGACACCCTCTGGAAATCTTCGAGTCGTTTGAGCAAAGAATTCTCCACCACTTCAGGGCAACCATAGGTGCCTTCTAACCTCTTCCACACGGTGTTCAAACCTGCCGCAAAATCTTCCATCTGCACAGATTTGAGCCTTTGTGCCTGTGTTGAAGACCTTGGGCCAAGCCACTTGACAAGCAGATCTAACTCCTCCTGAGGGAAGAGAGCCAGATCCCGTGTGTCACCTTTGAATGATGATTTCCAGGCGCGATAATTTTCGGGCTGGTCATCAAACTTGTTGAGGCCACCCGAAACAAGATCTCTTCAGCACATGAATTTGAGGACACCAGCTAGCTCCGTGTTTGAACCATCGGGTGTTACCTCATGAATAGACGGAGGTTGAATGACGTGAAGGCCTGTCGGACTCTTGTGAGCTACAGCAGCTCCTGGAAGCACGCTGTCATTTTCCTTGCGGTTTGTCAGAGAGTCAACAGTTGGCTGAGGCGACTGAAACCTCCCGACATTTAAGTCTTCCTATTCAGTTATGTAGCTCACGGTCCGTGACGTTGGGTCAATGGAAGGCATCATTTGTGACCCCTCCCCGCCATCCTGCTCCGCAGCTGCCTCCAAAGCATTTGCTTGCGCTTCTGCGACGGCTACTTCTCTTTTGTGATGCAAGATTTCTAGTTCTGCATCAATCTTGGCTTTCTCAAGGCGCAGCGCAGCTTCTCTACGGATGAAAGCTGCACTGGCTCTGACGGCGTTTGCCTGCGCACACGCCTGTGCTGCAGCTATGCTCATAGTCGAGGAACCTGAATGTCGTGACAATGACGAAACTCTTGAGCTGACTGATAGCGAGCGCTTCGATGCAGTTTCCTCTCTGAGGCTGCGTCCTTGCTCCGTAGTCTTGCGCAACATCTCTTTCACTATAGTGTCTCGATCCGCGTCTACGGCACTTAACATATTGAGCTCTTTCCGACTTGCCTGTGTCTCCGTGGCAGTCAAGAAAGCAGTGTACTTGTCGGAAATGTTCTTATATCACTCATAGCTTGAACGAAGCTGCGCAGTGATAATGTCGACAGCCTCTTCATGCGCGCCTGATAGCTTGAGGATGGCCGCCTCGACACATTCCCATGCAGTGTCCGTTCTATGGAGATGCTGTTCACATCTCGTTTCATAATTTTATTGAGCTTTTGCTGAGAGTGTAGTTACTCTTCGCAGACGAATGTTGATCGCCGGAGGTCCATGCCCTAATGCAGTGCAGTTCTCTGAGGTCTGCTGTGTCAGCTTGTCCTGTCCCATTACAGACATGCTTCCTTCACAACGTGTCTCATGCAGAGCGGATGTATGTTGTAAATGAAGCTAAGCTGATAGATGACATATGGAACGAGCCTACCTTGTCGTTGCCCTGTGTGCCGTCAGCAGGTCATCACTGGAGCGATGTCGTGTCCTTGCAGTACGTGGTGGTCTTGAGCAAACCGATGGTCTTGCTGTAGTGACGTATGCACTGCCGGTGGATGTGATGCTGGCGGCCGATGGGAGAAGACTTCGCTTTTTTGCTATGCTGGCCTCGCGGTGACTTTTCCAACGGAATCAGAAAAGGCGTGTCACTAGCCAGCCAAATGACAGGTTGAATAGTACTATTAACTTCTTTAAACCAAAACTTTTAATTAGCTGACTGGGTTATAGGAACACAAAGCAATGGCACAAACAAGTTGGAAAGAGCACTTGACCCCGTAAAAAAGCGGTGCGAATTCTTGGGCAGACAAGGGCAGACTGAAGCGTAAAGTCCGGGCCTCCTTCGTGGCCTGTTACAAGGAGGAAAAGAAGTGGTTTGTGGCTTCACGCGTGGCGTCGCCTCACACCATGGTGAGGGGTCACCCCAAAGTTCCCGGAACCATTAGCGACACCGAAGGCACCCCACTGTTCAAGAACGACGTCGCGCACGGCACTAAACACACGCTCACACAGACACGCGCGCACATGCACAAAGCCCCGCCACTGTTCAGCAGGGCAAGGCAGGCAGCGCTTCGATACATTGTGCACTCTGCGCGCAGGACAGCGCAAATGAGTTTGAGGCCGCATACTCACCGAAACGTGCATTGCTGATTATAAGATAGCCAATATAAAATGGAAGAAACACTATCAGCATAAACAAAATGGCGTACAATCCAAGCTTCCAGTGTAGATACCGAGAACTGAAAAATAAACAATAATGATAAATACATGTGCATGCATGGCCACTATGGATAACACAAGTGTGATAACACAATCACAATGCAATTATAAAACACCAATGCCTCCTTTAGGATAGCCCATTAAGGCAAAGGTTGACACTGCAGGAAGCAAGTCAGAATGACATAAGGCTGAGAGCAAGTTTGTACGTATTCATGGTTAAAAAAGTTATGAGTAGCAAACATGAACAAAGGAATGAGCTCTCCCTCTCTCACACACATGAGCACATACACACGCAAAGGTGCCTTATACCTGTGTCACACGGGCACTTTTGAAAGGCCATCCAGTCGATGGCCATCGAAACGCCACAACTCTATCGAGTCGATGGAGTTGTCGCGCTGCAACACAGCAGTTTTGAATGGCCATTGAGTGGTTCGGGCGTTTCTCGCAAAAATGGTGTGGCGCTGCGGATCTTTATTTTTGTATTCATGTCAACAAAGGTTAAATAAGATAAATACACTTAAAGTCACAAATAAATCTGTTGTTTTGTTTGAACATTTCAATAAATAGTTTATTCGTAGTTATGATTGCGTATTTAGTTTTCAAGTTCTTGAGCAGTGAAACTGTGGCGGGTGAGACATGGCCAGACGGCACGATGAAGACAAGCACGTTGCTGTTTTCGAGAGTATGTGCAATTTGCACATTTCAAGTAGCAACATGCTTTATTGAATATTTCATAAAGATCACATATACTGCTTTTAAAGCATACTGGTTAAATTTTTCTAATCGCGAGTACGAGCACACGGTGAACGAGAGAGCATGTTTGCACTGTATCTGCTTCCGTCACTCAATAGCCATCGAAGTTTTGATGGAGTTGTGGGGTGCTCCGTTGACTAGATGGCCTTCGAAACCCCTGCGTAGCAGATCGTGCTTGACCATTGAGTCAATAGACTATCGGTTGGAAGGCCTTCCAAACGCCCATGTGACACGGGTATTAAAGGGACACTAAAGGCAAATGTTAAGTCGACGTTGATAGATGAAATAGCGTTCCAGAAACCTCTTAGTGCTTGTTTCATGCCAAGAAAATGCTTATTTTGAAAGAAAATAACATTTTAGTGGTCTGCACAGCATTAGCGCACTTCAAATCGCCTGCCTGGAAATGGCCTCCACACCTAGCACTTGCCTTGCCCAACGTTGCCCGCCTTTACTGCGGTTTCTGCTCTGAAGGGCGCATTACAAGCCTTGCCCAAGTTGTGGTTGATCTCGTAATCCTCTGCACAAAAGTGCAGATTTCTTGGTTGTTTAGCACACTGTCACAGAGGCACGGCACTGCAGATTTCTTGGTTGTTTAGCACACTGTCACAGAGGCATGGCACTCGGCCACTTCGGCGTAGGGGTTTATTTGCAGCACCCATTGGAAAGTCATGTTGGTTTCTTTGCTGCAGCTGCTGTTGCTCAAGCGGCACACATCATTCAGGCACCCGGCAACATAACAGGCACGCGGAATTTTGTTGAACTTTCTGTTACAGCTACTTTCATGAGCGTGCAAAGCACACGCAACAGTACATGATAACGAAACTACCACTGAGACGCGACGGCGCGCAGCCCGGCGAAAATGGAACTTTTAAACGACCCGCGCCAATTTCCTTCGTAATGCCCAGTTCTTTTTTTTCCTGAATGACACAAAAAAGCAAAAGCAGCATTTTATTACGTCTTGCAATGTACAGAATGTTATTTTTTTTATTATAAGTAGTTGACTGCTAGTGATTAATTGTACTCGGGACTCTTGACATCATCAGGCTCGTTCCAAAATGTCACACTAGTGGCGCATATCGTGTCCTACATTTACCCTAATTTCTCGATCAGTAGGGCACTGCTGCTGATAATACTGACGTTTTAGGTGCTATCAAAGATTCACTTTTCACTCTGACATAAATTGTTATTGCCTTAGTGTCCCTTTAAGTGATGCACCATCTTTCACAGTGTTACACAATGTGTCCTAGCTAAGATGGACCAAGATATTATTGATATGAGGTATCAGAACAAGAGCAACATTTTCACTTTCGTTTTTTCGCACTGTGCATTTTTTTTTCTCACCGAAGATACCGTAACCTCTGAATGATACATATTTTGTTTCTTCTCCCGTTAACATCATGTATGGGAGCCCCCTGACAGTTTCTAACTTTGGGGCCCCTTGTGTATTACCAATCTTGTACACACTTCACAATCATGTATAGTAGGTGTGTAGCTTCACAAGGAGCTTCAAGAAGGCATCACTAGCATGCAAGTGCCTTCCCGTTTGGTACATGCATGTTAGATTATTTGGCATCAGCCAATGAGGACAAATGTCTCTTCTTACATCTGGTCTACAATGCTATCAGTTTGCGCCTCACATCAAATAGAGAGGCATTGTGTGGTTTCCGCAGCAGCAAATAACACAATCTATGCAGTGGAAGTTTATGCATTTTGATAAGATACAAAGCCTAACAACAACAAAAAAAGCTTCCAGATAAAGTGGTTTGAATGATTTTTTAAAACATTTTGCCAGTGCTAGTCCAAAATCTTTACACAGCCCTACACAATGCTTTGACCATTCAAACACCACTGAGAAAATGCAGGCTGGAAACTATTGAGCACATTTTTTTAAATTCAAATGCTTTGCATCAAAACTTATGTCATTACACCCACAGTTATCAAACCAATCTAATCAATTTCAGCTAATTAGCAAATATAACAAAAACTGTTTGTGGAAGACTTCTGATGACAACATGCAGTTGGTTCTGCCCTTGTACCCCCCATTTTTGGTAACTTGGCCAAATGTTAACAGGGATACCATGTGTAGCAATTTTATTTGTAAACTGGTTATATGAAAAACTGTACACCTTTTCTGTCTTTGCAGATACTGCTGTCACAAAATGTATCACAGGGAACGAATCTATGTGATGTTTCTCCGCACTTCAGAAATTTTTTTATCAGACTTTTGTCTTTCAGTATTACGTTCTATGTTGATCACATAAATGAAAATGCAGGCTAGAAATTCAGTGTTTACCTTGTATCGGGAAGCCCAGGATTTCAAATATGATCAACTCAAACATGTGCAAGACAGTGAGAAAGTTATAGAAAACAGTAGCTGCACAGACAGATGATGAACCTGCATGGAAACACAGAATCAAAATATTCCAAAATATCCGGTACAGGAACATGACATAATGCTTTCTTGTAAAACACTGAGTAGACTGTTCAAAACGAAGGCCTAAAAACAATGCGATAAGCTACAAGTGAAATTCGGTGTGTTAATATCTGCACCTGCTAAAAATCATTTAAGACGAGGTGGAAGGATGATCAATATGATGAGATTTAACTATGTTGAGGTTTAACCCTTTGTATTCCAGCATCCCATATGTGGACAAAACATATCAGTGAAGTGGGATCAGGCTAGCCAATGCTCTGCCTTAAAAATTGATTTGAAATGTTGGCATTACTTCAGCATTTCATAAAAACATATATATGTGTCAACTTCTGTGAACAAGCAGCAGTAATTGCGTACAGAACAATGGCGTTCTTCTCAAGTTGCCTATAGAGGTGTATGCCTCCATTTTTTTTTATGAGTTAACTCTAAATTCGTAAGAGTTTTGAAATTATTCAGCTTTATTCAAGAAAAGGAATGGTTTATATTGTTTTTGTGCGACTTTTGTTGCACTGTGAGCGACCAGTTTTTGCAAGTTGAGTTGTCACTGCAGCGTCCATAGCACTGAAGCGAATGGACGTTTTTCACGATTAGGTACAGCACCTCTATCGGCGAGAGCTAAAAGCAAATACGGTGGCTTGCCGGTCGACGCGACAGCGTGGGAGCTTGTGCATTCCTTTGCTCCCATGGCCTCCGAGACCAGGCGCCGGCAGGTTTTGGAGGCCATGCGCCACCAAAAATGTTTCGGGGTAGTGCCATCGAAGTATTTCCAGTGCGCATGCGCAGAAAGCACCCATGAAAAAGGTCCATTGAACAGTATTCAACTTCTCAGTGTGCAGGTACGAGTGTCAGGTGAATTAGCCCGGCACAAGATATAATAAATTTTTCAGATGACGCAGCAGAAAGGGAGAAATGTCAATGTGGGTGAGCATCAAGGCAAACCAGAGCTTTACTTTCGCAGCTCAGTCCGTTGTTTTGCCCATAACAGAATCATGGAGCCGAGAGCCACATTCAGGGAACATGCTGATAAAGTGGTACACGTGAACAACCAATTTGTATAGCTTTATGTTGATGTGTTGCGACCATGTTGCGTTTCACTTCTGCCTACATCATCAAACAGCCATACTGACATTTTTATTATGAACATTTCTATTGTATGCATGCATAAGTTACCTCATAGTCTTTGAACAACTTCTTCATAAAGAATACCCAGCCGCCCGCAAAGAAACAACACCTGAAAGGTAAGTTTTGAAGTGTTGAACGCCAAACGTAATGCATCAGTCTAGCATCAATACAATATCAACACTCAGTTCTGCCTTAGATCTGTATAAATAACGCACCAATACAGAGGGTAACCAAGTAGGCAATCAATCCGCACGTTGGTGGCGGCATTAAAGACATATTCCACGTTACAAGCACAGTTCTGTTTACTAGCTGGTCCAAGGGCAGTCTTATTACACCTGCTGACGAGTTTCCTTGCTCTTAGCGCACCCATTACTGGCCCCGCATAAAAGGAAGCCCTCATTTACCCAGAAACTGTAATAACAAATCCCGATCAACGCGATACACACATGCGCAGGCCTCATTCAACTAAAACTTCTCCACAGATGCAGAACCACAGAGTTGACTCAGCTTCACTGAAAACAGCTGCTACTGAAGTGGCAAGTTGACACCACTTAGGTTGAAGTGCGATTTTCGCAGTGAATAATAGTTTACTCAATCACGATGGACACATTTTCTTTTCTTTCTTTCTTTCTTTTTAATCGCCGGTACGGAAGCTACGTGCAGCTGTGATGCCTGGGTCGCGCCCTGACGAAGAAAAGCCCTCTTGTCGAAACGGCTCCAGTGACTTGCCGGTTCAACGTATTAAATGCGAAGCATTTCTTAGCGAACCTCTGGCACTTTGAGCGTTTCTTCTACGTATCTATCTATCTATCTATCTATCTATCTATCTAGCCGCCTACGTCTTGGTGCTCTCATGGTCGCCTCCTTAACTTGGTGTGGACCAAAATTTGCATGGGAGTGTAAGAGGATTTGACGATATGACTGCCGTTCATGACATGAAGAACGTTAAATTCCTGTCGTGTACGTCGTCAAACCCTTTCCCCTAGACACGTGTGGCACATACCCGTTTATCACGGGCCGCGGTGTACGGGTATGCGCCACAGGTGATTGACAGTTTATATCTACCCAGGAACGGCGAGAACACTGGTAACTTAAATGCTAGAGCGTTAAGGAAAACCAACATCTGGAGCGTTGACTCAACGAATGGAAAGAGTGCAAATTAGGATCCCAGCAGGAATCGAACCAATCATTCTTCGTGGCAATCAGGTATTCTACCACTGAGCCACGCCAGGTCTATAAACTGTTTGGAAAACAGCCTACGCAGGCATAATTCGGTGCAACGTCATTGTGGTTGTGGTGCTGGCTATCTAATTTTACAAAAAAGCATAAACACTACATGATACCCTACGATGTGTACTCCTACGATACAGGGGTCATATCAGATTAACGTCTGTAGTTACAGGTTGGCTCCGCTTTTATAGCAGTCTAATAAGCATTGCATGATTGTTTCCTATGATTCAGCAAGCTATATTGAAGCACAGATCGACCCCGGAGGAATACATTACGAAGTTACATATGATATCCACATCACCGCACCGTAATGTGCACTTCGCCACCAGAACGGCGCAGTCTCCTCTTCATTTCTTACGAGGCTGGGCGATGGCCTCATGCTGACAGAGGATGATGCCAGATTGATTGACAGCCGCTTTGTAGACTAGGCTACTAGGCAACATACGCCCAGGTAGTCTACGAATACGACAAAACCCATCCACTGATGTTGTCTCGTAGCACTATCCAGGCCTACCAGCCTCGACGGCCTTAACCTCACCAACATAGCGTACGCACAGGGGGCAGGGGGGCAAAGTCAGCCCCCCACATTGAGATAATAGGGAGGGGGGGCGCTGAGACACGGAGGGGGGCGCAATGTCAGCGCCATACATTGACATAATTGGGAGGGGGGCGCTGCAACGAACCTGCCCCCCCCCCCCCCCCCTCCCTTGAAAGGGAACCCTGCGCACGCCTATGCTCACCAACGTGAAGGGTGGCTTCAGGTTCCGACATGTCGCTGGCTCTGTCGTCAGACAATTTGTCGACGAAATGACCGAGGCATCAGAATTCCAACAGCTCTACTATACGACATACTTCACTACACATGGACCCCTCGTCACCACGATCACGACCGGATCCTATAACAAGTCATGACCAGCTGCTGGTGCTCACTGATCACGGTGATGATGCCCTTGTTCAGAACTGTCAGGAACTTCTTGCAAACATGCACACAGTTCGTGAAAGGTGCGTGCGTTCTCGGACACGTATAAGCCTACATATCAGCAGGGGCGGATCCAGGCGCTTGCTTTGGGGGGGGGGGGGTTGGTTGTTGGGGGGGGGAGAGGGGGGAAGGGGGCGTTGCCCAACTTTAAAACTTCACGTTAGTAACCAAATGCTCATTATTTTTGTTCTCAGTTGCATTGCTCAGTGCCATTTCATTATCTAAAATTTCGCATATTTCCGCTAAACATTGGGGAACACGTATCCGTGTTGTTGGTAAGAGGAGGGTGAAAGAGGGAAGGGCAGGCCACCTGCTCGATAAATGAGTATTCCCACAACGGCGAGCTCTAGTATTCCTTGAACGTAGTTTCGGAGTAAGCCTCCATTTGTTACCCCGCCCCCTCCTCCCCATTGCCTTTTTTTCTGGCCGGTCGTGTTGCCAGAAAATGCCCTTTCTATCTCCGCAGCCTAAGGACGGTCAAACGGAGCTTTCGGAGTCGCGCTCGATTATACCCCGCGCACGTGCTCTCGGAGGCTTGCTCGGTACTTCGGCGAATATAATTCACAGCACCACTGCCTGCCTTCCTTCTTTTTTTTTTTTTTGGACCAGCCCGCTGAAGGTTGCCTAAAAGGTAACTTGTTCTGCACGCTTTGTGGACCACGGCCGGGCTAGACTGCACGTGCGCGCTCAAGCGCGCACGTGCAGTCTAGCCCGGCCGTGGTGGGACGAAAGATGCCAGTTTGAATGACACAGAACAGACTCCTGTCTCTGAGAAAAAGATGGCAGAATTTGAAGACCCCTCGCTTTGCTGAAGAGCTGATGGCCCTGGGAGTGGGGAGGAAACTTTAGCTCGCTTCCATAAGGCAGCAGTTGCTTTAGCAAAATAGTTGAGGCTTGTGCTCGTCGGTGCCTATTTGAAAGATGCAGGACGCAGAAGAAATCTTTTCTAGAAAGCCTGTTTCGCTCTTAACAAAAGCGCTGGGCTGTGTGAGGGGTGCTTCCCTAGTCTCGGATTGGGATAGACACAGCGACCACCTGAAAAAATTCTACGTTCTGAAAAATGGCCTTCGGTGAGGTGAAAAGCGGGGGGGGGGGGGGGTTGGTTTGGTTGCTTATAGCTTTGGGGGGGGGCGATCGCCCAATCTCGCCCCCCCCCTGGATCCGCCACTGGCCACGCGGCGGACGCGTTCGAGTTAAGCGTGCTGACGGCTGCACAGCATCCATAGGAAAGTGCTTGCCGAAGACTACTTGTCATAAACGCCTGCTTAACTGAGTCCCTACTGAAAAATTGTAAGGAGTCGGTTTGCGTTTTCTGGAGATGATTCGCTTACCACGGTACAAGTAATATTAGCAACTTACAGATGAGCTCCTCAAGACTTCCTATGGTCTTTCGACTAACGTAGTCTTTTCTTGCCGTGAGCCGTGAGCTTTCGATGTTTGTGGCCCGGATGCTGAACGAGCAGGTCACCTCTGTGTACGAAGGGACGCGACAAGTGACACAGCGTATATGAACTTGTTGGCGGCCGTTTCCTCAAGCAAGCAACGAAGGACCAGCGCTGCATCGCTTTGGAAAGGCGCAGCATGGCAGTGCCAGGCACGTGTAGGGCACGGATTCACGCCGTTACCATGGTAACCGCGGCTCAGGAGGCGCTGAGAAGAGGAAAGGGCACGCGTACTACAACTAGCACGAAAGGAAGGACCGCGCCAGCTCCTCAGGGAAACGCAAAAGAATGCGAGTCCGCGGGGAGTCGGATTCAACGTGCTACACCGAAAACCGCCACAGAGACATCAAAACGAATGCAAAAACAAAGAGAAACGAAAACTAACAGGTAGTGAGTCTACACCTAGAAGAGAGTACAGTGCACAAAGAACGAAAACGAGGAATGAAAGAGCTGAAGAAGGAGGGAAACAGGTGACTGAAGCCAACGAGTGTTCCGGGGACTCGAATGCGGAGTCCGAGGTCACGGGCGCCGAAAGCGAGTGTCACACGACTGAAGGCGACAAACACCGACAGAAGCACGTTTCGAGGTTGAAAGGATGGAAATGAGACCCGGTGAGAGAGAGAGAGAATGTTAAGTGAATGGCAGGGAGGTTAACCAGAAGAAAATTATCCGGTTTGCTACCCTGCACGGAGGAAGGGCTAAGGGGGAACAGAAAGGTAAGAAGAAAAGAATGAAAGAAAGGGTAGAAAATATATAAAGGAAACAACACACACACACCATATGCACACATGCGCGCACGCGCACACTGACAGCACGGGAGTGTGGAAGACAATAAATGGTCGTTACTGGCCGAAACACTGTAGCCGTCGCCGTACCGGCTGCGGCTGGAGAGACAACGCGACCGATCCGACACATGGAGCCTCTCGCCCAGGCAACCAACCATCAACCGCAGAATGTCGTCGGCGCGTGGCTTTGCCGTCGGCCGGGGCGCAGGCTTCGAGAGCAGCGGGTGCAAGGCCGAGCGTCAGCTGTCGGCGTGGGCGCGCACCGCTGGTCTGCGGTGAACGATATATGCGGGGCCCTTGCGACACCGCGGAAACGAGAACACGCGCGTAGGCCGACAGAGAACTGTCGACACGGCAGCCCAGCTGCAAGGTCAGCGCTTTTTTTTCTTTGCCGATACCGTTGAATACGTAAGGAACATTTGAAGGAAACGGTACCAACTGTAGCAGAAGTACTTGGGCGAGTTGCTGTGCAACTCAACAAGACAATATGATGCTGTGTAGGAACTTCCGCGAAAGGGTAGCAGAACAGCGCCAAAGAGCAATGACGCTCTTCCGACTTCTCCTTTTTCTCTATAGTTCTAACATTGTACCACTTACCTTGTTAAGGTTCCAGATACTCCGAGTTGTACGAAAAAAAAAAAAGTGCGCGTCGTTACAGCATTTTAGCCTCCGCACCGCGCTTAATGCGCTGTACTGCAGAGTAAAAATGTCGGACATCGACTTGCATGTCTGTTTAAAATGGTACTCGCCGAATTAGTTACACGGCGTATACCGGCGACAATAATGTATCTGTACTCCGGAAGCGGTGTTTTCGAGGTTTCCGCAGATTTTCCGGCTCACGGTAGTTGTGTCAATTTCATGCAACGAGATCGCTTTTTGTACTTCCTTCGGTGCACTGACTCATAGAAACGCCTTCTTTAGCGTTTTTGTGTGTTTGTTAAAGCTGTGTGTATGTCGCGCACTGTGTACGTACTTACTACGTCACTTCATTCTCCATCATGCCCATCCGGAATAGCATGGTCGGCGTGCGGCCAGGTAAATATCCAGCACTAATTAAGGACCTCTCCTCTCCCTCTCTCTCGTGGCTCATCATATTTCAACGTAAAATAGTGCCCATACGTAGAGTCGGATAATGTATGCGTGTATGTACTAAATATATGCACATATTCCAGTCACTGGTTCCGAGAGTTAGTCTATGGTTATCATCTCTGCCTTCATCTCGCAGCCAGACGTGACGTTTCGTCCTATCGGACCGCCGCATCGCATGTCTGGCGTGATGTTTTAAAGTGATAACATCACGTCGTAAAGTGATGTTTGAAGTGTGCCATTCTTGCAAGACAGTGCCCGTTTCCAAACCACTAGTGAGATCGCCAGCAGCAATGCAAGGCTATTTCGCAGGTAAACACAGCGACACCGGTCGTCTCGGCTCGCCAGCTCGCTTCGCTTCCACCTTTGCTCTTCACATCGATGACGTCGACAAAAGTTAATTGCGTATGCCGACGATACATAAGAGTACAAACCTAAATTGTGTTGGTAAAACAAGCGCTCTATGACAAGCTCGCGTGTTATCGCGAACGGGTGGTAGGCGACGGCCGGCGTCCACCTTGCTATAGGCGTAACCTATCGGAGTCGTGGACTGTCGGCGGGCTGTCGCGATGTGCTTGTCGCTCGAAAAGGACGTAGCTTTATTGATTATTTTGTTATAGAACGAAGCATGCTGTGCAAAATTGTGCTTCGTGCTTCATTACTAGGATACCACGTCTTCCGAGTGTGCATGCCGAGGCGCCGTATATAGGGCGGAGCCGCGACTCAATTGCTAGTTCGCCCCATGTGTGCTGAGTCCGTCGTACGCCGCATGCCGGATCGGACGCGAAGTCGTCTGTTTCGGCCCTTATTCTGCTGAGAGTACGCGACGACACATGTTTGCTTTTCAACTGCAGTATCGCTGGCCGCGTGCATTTTCATTCCTTTGTGGCGGCGCACAAGCGAGACAATCGGTCATGACGGACAAATTGCCGCAATTTTTTCAAGTCTGACATTCGTTGACGAGACAAAAGAGCACTTAGTTCGCGCCGAAGCACGAAGATCGCGAAACGGCAACGCCGGAACACGATTCAGCCGAAAGAGGGCGGCCCTGCACCGAGGAGAAAGCAGCAGACCGCCGCATTCATTCCACACGTTAATCAATTTAAGAAGTAAGAAAAAGGAATGCCTTTGTTTGCCGGCTGAAATATTGCTTAAAGAGCGGCGCTATTGTCCCGGTAACAGAAACAGGTCCGACGGAGCGCGAAACTATTTATTTTGATATCTCCGTAAAAGAACTGGCTTCTCTGCCATTGTCTGGGACCGCTGTCCGCGTCGGCAATTAGATACGGCCGCCATTTCCGCCGCTGCCCCGCGCAGCTCGAAGTCGAGGCGCTTTGTCCTCGGTCAGACACGGGGCGAATTATTTCCGGCAACGCGGTCGTGGCCGCCGTGTTGACTATTGATTTCAGCGCTGCCTGAAAACTCGCTGTATATCTGCCGTTTTCTTTCTACAGCCGACGCGCTGGTGCCGACGCGATCTCTAACTATAGTACAACGACTTCCGACGAAACGTTTCCTCTGTTTCGGCTGACGTGAGTCCCCCCTTGTCAAGGAACAACCAGGAGTCAGAGATAATTGCTGGCGCTCATAGGAGGACAGGGCAGTGAACTCTCAACCTACTTTAGACGTTGAGGCCTAGAGGGAAAAAAACAAGGAGACGCTTTAAGGGAGCTAAGTCTCCAAGCTAGGTACATTGAAACTATATTAACCGTACAGGCTTGCGGCTGCATAACGTTGGAGCAGTGCCCTCACGATGTCGGGAAAAAGTCGGTCAGCCGTCCCACAGGGATCAAAAGTCTACACAGGATCGCTGCTCAAGGGTGCCCTCCTATAGAATAGCACGATGTAGAATTTCCCGGAAAAAAAAAATACTACTCAGAAAAAAATTCGGCAGATCCCACGCGTTGTGGGAATCGATTTCATGGGAAACAGTGAGCGACTACTTCTATGCTGCATTTTATGGCTTTGAGCCAAGCGGTACGAGGTGGATCGACGTGTTTTTGTAAGTGTAGTAGCAGTGTGCACATCGCGGGCTTACCAGGAACGTCGACAACACTGGCGTTTAAAGGGTAACTTATGGTGCGACGTAACGTCAGCCCTCACGTTAGAGTACATACGTCAGTATTATCGAAACTAAGTGCACTTTATGGTGCAGTAATGTGAATATCATACGTAACTTTCGTTAATGTATTCCTCTGGGGTCGAGCAACGCTTCAGTATAGCTTGCTGAATCATAGGAATACAAATGCAACGTTTATTACACTGCTATAAAAGCGGAGATAACACTAGAATGACAGGCGTTAATCTGATATGACGCCTGTATCGTAGGAGTACATATGTAGTGTTTATTGCTTTCTTGTAAAATTACGTCTGCATAGGCTGTTTTTCCAAACCAGACTATACACCTGGCGTGGCTATTTAGTAGAATACCTGATTGCCACGCAGAATGCTTGGGTTCGATTCTTGCTGTGATCCTAATATTCATTCTTTCCATTTGTCGGGTAAACGCTGCTGATGTCGGTTTTTCTTAACGCTCTCGCATTTAAGTTACCAATGTCTGTTCTCGCCGTTCCTGGGTACATATAAACGGTCAATCACCTCTGGCGCATACCCGTACACCCCGGCCCGTGTAACGGGTATGTGCCACACGTGTCTGGAGGAAAGAGTAGACGACGTACGCGACAGGATTTTCACATTATTCATGTCACGACCCGACAGTCATATTTGTCAAGTCATCTTATACCTCCCATGCCGATTTTGGTCTACACCAAGTTAAGGAGGTGATCATGAGAACAGCCAGACGTAGGCGGCTAGATAGACAGTACGTAGATAGAAACGCTCAAAGTGCCAAATGTTCGTTAAGAAAGGCTTCGCATTTAAAAACTCGGAAATGCGACCGTTCAGCTATACAATGAAAATAATTGGCTGTGTATCAATTCACCTAATCTTTGTGCATGTGACTTCCGAAGCCCTTCTGTCTTGCTTTTTTTTTTCTGTTCTTTTTTCATTCGGGAAGTATAACGCGTCATTTGTTTGAGAATAAAGTCGCGAAAAGCGCTTACAAAAACTGGCCGAGGTTTAATTAACTCTTGTAAACCTAGTTGTCATGAGCGAAATACGTTTAGCTTGGTTTTGCAAAGACTATGCCCTGGTCACGTGGTATTGCAATTGCGACGCCTCTCTGCAGCGGACCATGCCACACTTGCGCTTTGGCGTTTCAAGGTCATGGCGACGCGATGAATGGCCATGAGAGACATGGCGGAGTAGCGCTTTCGATCCGCCACGGTGGTCGAGTGGTTATGGTGCACGACTGCTGACACGAAGGTCGCGGGATCGAGTCCCGGCCGCGGCGGTCACATTTTCGGTGGAGACGAAAATGCTAGACGCCCGTGTACTTAGATTTAGGCGCACGTTAAAGAGCCCCAGGTGGTCGAAATTGCCGGAGCCCTCCACTACGCCGAGCCTCATAACCATATCGTGGTTTTGGGACGTTAAATCCCGACAATTATTATATTAGCAGAGCTTTCGCTCTAAAGAGCCGGCGTAAAGATGGACTCCGACGGGGTACAGAGATACGCTCCCTGTTGAATTTAGGTAATAAGTCCCAAATGGACCTCCCAGTAACATTTCGAAATCAAATTTGGTGAAATAGTGCGCAAGAAGTGCTCGAGAAAGACTGCATTGGCGAAATCTCGACAGGCATAGATGTGTCACTTCTTTTCCACTCACTCAATTCCTTTCTATGGGGAGTACCCTATTCCCATGGAAAATTTTTCCAACTACCTTTTTCCGACTCGAAGTATTCTTTTTTTTTTGTTAGAACTGAAAATTCTACACATTAAACAACATTTTATATGCGTGCATGAAGGTAGCTTATCCTCACACGCATAGGTACAGCCTACTGCTTGCACTTATAACACGATACATTGGTGGAGAACCCTCACTTTCCGAACCCAAAGTCCACCCTATGCATTGCCCATCATTCACATCTTCGCTATATGGCCATATGTACGTCTCCCGCAAACACTAGCGCGCTACTGGTTATTTGGGTAGAAAACGGTAACCACGCACAGCTAAGCGTCCAAAGCCTGACGATTTTTTTCTTCATTACATAGACGGCGTCAAGAACACGTGCACCGAATACGGTAATATCATAACGCACAAATGCAATCACGCGGTCGGCCACGCGGTAACCTTATTAAAACGGCGCGACGTCAATATAACTTAAACCCCACAAATGTGCGATCCTGAGAAAAGCAGCAGCACATGAGAGAGAGGATTAAACAGTTCATACCTGGGAATCGGGTCAGGTACAGGTTGACGAAGAGCTTCCGGTTACCGGGCAACCACTGATTATGTAAATATTGTTCTCTGGCATTTGCATAACGCGGCCGTCCCTCAATAAACTCGTAGTGTTTTTTCGAGAACCTCGTAACCTGGCATTGAAGTGGTTCGCAAACGAAACTGCCTTCCCTACGGGGCTTAGTAAAGATCACCGCATGGAGCGAGGCACGTGCCGTAGTATCCGCAGGCGTTTACCTGCGCTCTCACAAGCGTCAATACATTTTTACAACGCAGGAAGCTGCATGCTGACTGCTTGAGTTATCTTGGTTAGGAGGATCCGGCGCACTAAGCCTCCAGCTTATTGACTGCGGAGCCTCTACATTATTCAAACATGACGTCCGACGTCCGCTCTGGAACCGTCACCGATTGGATATAATGAGAATTTATGGACACCGGGAATAGGAGAGACGACAGGCCGAAGATGGAAATAAATGGCTGCATCAGGTGAGTTATCAGGATAACAAAGAGGAAAAGCGAGTAAGGGAAGGGATATGACAGTAATTTCCCAGCCAAGACATTTCGGTCGCATTGAAACAGCTTGAAATAGCTCAAGTGCGAAATTCAAAGATCGTAGTCGTGACGCGTGATCTGTTGCTTAGACTACGCAATAACACTTCAATGCTCATATGTAAGACCTACAGTTCCATTTTGGTTGCCAAGGGCTTTATTAAGAGAAATGTTGCTCTTATCGGAAGGTCGCACGCGCGACAATATTATCAACGTGTTCACTAGGTCAGGCAAGAAGGCACCGTATTAGCGCATCTCGGTGAAGGCTCACGGGAGTAGGGTTAATATGTTTAAAAGAAGGAAGCACACTTTCAGAAGGAAGAAGAGAAGGCAACGCTAGTCTATTCATTACTTCGATCAAAGAACAGCACCAGCCAAGCTTGCGAGAAGCCCTTTTGCTAGGATTATCAGCAATCCCGAGAATAAGACAACGCTTACGTCTCCACTCGGGCAAAATCTGTGCTTTCTTTCGCTGCGCCAGCCCAACGGGTTCGTTCCTGCTTTTTTTCGTCGTGCGTTGAGGCAATACGCTACTGTCTCGTACGCGTGCATTTTATTTCTTTTTCCTCGCGTTTTTATTCTTTCCATCCCACCCTCATCGCTCCCCCTCTCCCTTGCACGCACAGTCACTTCACCTTTCTTTATTTCTTTTGCTCGGAGGCTGCCAACGCCAAGATTGCGCGCGCCTCCTGTATCAAGAGCTTTGCGGCCTAGCTTCCTAATGCTGTGATACCAATCGCGCTGCAGTAGACAGATGCTACGCAATAGCATTTCAGGCGTTGGCAAGTCTAGAAAAAAAAATATATATATATATATATAGCAGAGGTGGACATCGATCGAGTTCCAAGTGAAGAGAGATAAAAAAAAGAACAGACATGAAGCCAGAAAAAAGAAAGAGGGGGGGAGGGTGCTGGTGCGCGTGCATGAGCGACAGTATTTTATTTCTGTAACTTTTCTTCTCTCTTCCTGTTCTTAATGTAGCAACAAGAACATAACTTTTTAGTATTTTTTTGTCTCTTGAAGAGACGTTAGGGCCACAACAATCAAATGCGGTGTATGACAAAGCAACGAGAATACCTTGAGCGCTTCTCTCTTGAGGCTTAAATCACTCACGAACATCGATTGCACAGCAGCGCGCGCAAATGTGCCGAATACATAATAGTGCGTGCGCGTCATACGTGTGAGCGTCACACGTGTGCACAAGAGATCCGCGGACTTCGTTCGAAGCGACTTCTCGAAGGAGAAAAGTGCCCAATTCCCGCATTACCAATAAGTGTGCTTACTTGTTCTCCAGGCACTTTATTTAATGGATGTTCGAATAGCAATTTCTTCGAGTCAAATGAATATTCTAAATTTTTCTTTCTCTTTTCTTTTAGATTTTGTTATAGAGGCCCTGCAACACTTTTCCAAGTAATCATCGAATCGCTTCATTAAAAAAGCTTATTGCCTCATGAATCGACTGCCGCAAAAATTTTTAGAATTCGTCAAGTAGGAGCGCAGTTACAGGGATCTGTCGCACGCTTCAGGCGCTTTCTCTCTCCTTTCGTACAAGCGAGCGCACTGAAAGCTACGCAGGGGGGCGGGATGACAAGGGGGCAAGAAGATGCGTCCTTTCATCAGCGCGCGTCATGACCTTGAGCCCCCTTTTTTTTTAACGCGCGGATTACTTTCAATGCGATCGCGGGCCGCCGCATTAACTATGCAGCTCACGATGCTTAAATAAGCCAATAGCCGTGGACTTTGGGTTTATGGCGTCATCATTTGGGTTTATGGCATCATTTGTCGAGAGGAGAGGGAACGATTTTGTAGCTGACTTTGAGAATTAATTGGAAATCGCAGGACGCGTGCCGCGCTACAATATTTGGCTGGCGTGTTCTCAGGAGCCTCGACTACCGATCGGCAGCGTTTTCTGACCATAATGAAAAAGTTTTGAAGGGCCCCTTTAAGGGATCGAATCCCAGCAGTGACGGCCACATTTCGATGGAGGCAAAATGCTGGAGGCTCGCGTGCTTATATTTAGATGCACGTTAAAGAAACCCAGGTGGTCGAAATTTCCGGAGCCCTAAACTACGGCGTCTCTCATATTCACGTCGTGGTTTTGAGGCGCCAAACCGCTACGATTATTACATATTTTATTAGGAAATCTTACGTTCAGCCTGTCTGCCAACAAAGGCCTTCTTTTAACGATATTTGCTTATTAGCTGTATTCTGACTCAGCTGAGGGATTGCATACGAGAAACAAATGTCTTGTTCACGGTGAAAGCTTTTAGAACAGATAATAGATAGAATATCTATTGTGTAGACAGACAGACAGACAGACAGACAGACAGACAGACAGACAGACAGATAGATAGATAGATAGATAGATAGATAGATAGATAGATAGATAGATAGATAGATAGATAGATAGATAGATAGATAGATAGATAGATAGATAGATAGATAGATAGATAGATAGATAGATAGATAGATAGATAGATAGATAGATAGATAGATAGATAGATAGATAGATAGATAGATAGATAGATAGATAGATAGATAGATAGATAGATAGATAGCTAGATAGATAGATAGATAGATAGATAGATAGATAGATAGATAGATAGATAGATAGATAGATAGATAGATAGATAGATCCCAGTTATTGCCACCAGTGTGCCCTGCAATCAACTCCTATTCATGTGACGGTCCTCGTTTACGAAGTTTCCAGGTCCAGCCCCGTTGGCTGAGCACAGATTGCGTGGCGTGCTAAGCGACGACTGTCGCGGCGGGACGCGCGGAGGGCTTATTAGTGCAAAAACCTTGTTTACGCTCAACATTAGGGAGCCGGACAAGCCTCGACCCCGACACGCGGTGACGGCTCGCTCTCCCGGAAGGGAAAAGAAACTCGGTGCCCCGCGACGATCCAGTCATGCACGTAAAACGCGACTCGGCTGCTGTGCGCCTAATAAGTACGTGATCTGCTGCTGCTGCGGCGGCCAGCGTCCGCTCGACCTCGGCGATGGATGCGGATCTGACTTGAGGTTCCGTGCCGGAAAGTTGTGTGCACTGTAGAGAAAAGCGAGGACTTAGCATGGATGGTGTCTTAAGTTTAGGTATGCTTTCCCGTCGAATATTCATATCGCATGTGGCCCAGCCTTCTATGTTGTTTACCTCATTGTTGACGAATTCTTATAAGCGATTGTTTAATAATTGAGTTTACTGAAAGGAAAAAAAAAAGGTCATTAATCTGTTTGTAGCACGACAGAGAGAGAGAGAGGAAGATAAAGGAAAGACAGGGAAATCACGCGGGTCAGAAATAAATCATAAGGTCAGAAAGGCATTGGTCCCGGGCTCGAATCCTGATCATGTGTCAAGACTCTCTGAGAAACACATTTAGGTTTCATTGAAGTTCTGTGCTACAAACGGGTCTATGCCATTTTTTTTAGTGGCGAAGCACCTTAGGGTCTCGGCGTGTCGGCGGGCGTCGTCGTCTGCTGGGCCAAAGTCCCAGGATCTTCTTTTCCGATAGTGGTCTCGCATTAAAACGACGGAGCTTGTCTCACAGAACACGTAGTTGAGTCTGATGGGATAGGCACAGAATGTGCTTAATCGTTTCCTCACAACCGAATAAGTTGCATGCCGCACTTTTGGCCAATTCCAATGAGATAAGAATATGCATTCGTAAATGCCACACTCAACCAAATGCGACACAGCAAAGTTGCATTGCGTCGGGAGAGCCCGGATGGCAAATGACGTGTCATTACCGACCTACTTAAGATGTAAAAAACTTTTTTTTTCGATTCCGAAGTGCCCTCCACTCAAGTCTCCCTGTATTGTCTTATCACAACACACCCTGCTCAGCAGTGAATGCACGCATATGCGGCAGCGGATCAGCTCCTAAATATTTCGTAGTCTGAGCCGCGGATGGCACATTCTATTCTATTCTATATTACTCTGCTTGACGGCAACATTCTATTGTTGCCGTCAAGTAAAATAACTACGTCACGCGAAAACATCCGGCAAGAGCTTGGACAGGAGTCACAATGTAGCGGCACCACAAAGCCATTCCCACGTTAACCGGGATTTTTTTTTTTTCGACAACCTTTCAAGCTCGTTCGCGTCAGACACGCGAAGAGACAACGAAGCGATCCCAGCAGTCGCCTTCAACTCACACACGTCGAACAACACGAGTACGCACACCCACGCCGCGATTGAGAAACAAAGCACACGACAAGGAGTGACGTAGCACATGTTTGAGAAGCGCGCCTGTTTTCGTCTCGCGCCTGAAAATCTCGGATAAACGCGGATAAACAAACTTTTCTTTTTACTCTTTTTCTCAACGTGCGAACGAATGGAAGTCAATTTCTGCGGCCGCGAGCTTGTGAAGGCATGGCAGGCGCCGAGCCCGCCGCAACCAGTTTTTCCAAACACCGCGGATTCGGGGCAACTTCGATGCGAAAAGCCAACGAGCTCGAGGGATTATGACCTCCCATGTGCGGCGACGCATACACAGCGGCGCAGCGCGAAAACTCTTCTGCGTTGTATAGTTTGATCCTGCCCTGCGGAGAAACACGCAAGGCCAGCCATATGGTGTGGTTAGGGCGGTTATTACGATCCACCTTCCGATAGATACGTGCACCGCCACAGAAGCTGTATCGTGTGCCGGCATTTTAAATGCTCTATATACCCGTGTTACGAGCAGAACACTCGCGTAACGAGTGGTACGTAGGCTGGCAGATTTCCGGTGCTGACATCCCCAGATCCAACAGCCATATTGAATTGAATTGACTTGAATTGACTTTATTCGCCACAATATAAACAGTGTTGCGGGAGACCAGGGAAGAAAAGGTGGTTAAACAGCTTGAGGGTACCATGGCCACCCTATACACACACGTCAGCATAAGGGCGTATTGACGTCTGCGTACCCAAAACACACTCAAGATATCCAAAATATGGGCGCAAACACGCAGTTCTTGTTCAGTCCAGATATACCCCGACTACCTTAGCAAGCGTGATAGTCGAGTACGTCTCCTTCGTCGTCGGGCCGTGGCAGAACTGCACACGATTACCGAGGCGAAGCGTATAGAAAGCCTCGCTGCGCGGGGCGTGCGTTTTGAGGCTGTGCCTCCAGCGCCGCCAGTGCGCAAATCGAAAACTGCGGAGATGAATCGTCCTTCATATAGGGTTTGACGTTGCGAATGCCCCGTCGCAGTGCTGCGGCGACGGCAGTCTAATAACCGCCGCGAGCTTTGCGAGTTCTTTGCAAAACCTTAATCTTCGCGACCGCAAAATCACGGCTTAGATTCGTTCCCTTATACGTATACTGACCCGGTATTCAGCGATTAGCTCTAGCTTTTTATGAATGGCGGGTTTTGTATGCCAGCACTAGAAGGCTTAACCTGGCAACGTTACCGTTGATGGTTTTGTTATTGATGATGATTACGACGATGGTGATGATTTTGTGGCCACACCTTTTGAAATGTACTCAACTCCAAGCCAAAGGTAATGACAGAAAGGAAAGTAGTGGCGGATGAGAAACAATGGAACTAAATACACATGCCCGGAATCGTTGGACACTACCAAAATGAATCCAACAGACAATTAGACCAGGGAAAGCATAAAAGCCATTAATTGCTGTCTTCAACTGTAGTGTGGTAATAATGACATAAACTGAAATTAATTAAAAAATAAACGAAAAGCGCCTTCCGTCGCAGCTCGATTGGTGGGACATGGCACGCGTAATTCGTGGGTTGTGGATTCAGATTTAACCGTCAGGAAGGATGATTTTTCGTCCGCTTTAATTAATTTAAATTTACTTCATTATTACTACAATAATAAAGACAACAGTCATTGACCCGTACGCTTGCCCTGGCCGAACTGTCTGTCGGATTTCTTTGGCTGTGTCTAACAAAGAAACGAGCCCCTCAGAAAAAAATCCCCTCCTTTCGTTCATGCCCGGGATTGGTGGAATAGCGAGAACTTGCAGCACTGGCCTGAAGAGGAATACCCGAGGAACTTTTTTGCCTCGTGAAAAGAATATACGGGGGAGCTGGCGTGTATGCGTGTGTTTCAAAATTTTTTATCGTGCAATAAAGTTCTTGTCACTGTCATTGCGGAAACTTCGCAGATCTATAGAGAGCCACATGCATAATTTCTCCTGGTTCTCGAAAAGTGTCCTGTTGAGGCGCATAAATTCAGTTATTGAGCCATTCCTCCTTGAAGAACCAACGACGCTTCCATATACGTGAAAATAAGCAGCGAAGAGACGTCGTGATATGCGAGGCGAGGAATCCAAGCTTTGACGAGTTATCGACCACACGGCAGCCTAGGAGAGGCTAATGCACCGTGAAATTAGCCAAGGCTGACGAAGCGTGAAATGAAATACCCACTTTGCACGTTCGACAGTATCGGAGAAATAACGAGATGGCTGTCACCGAATATTTTTCTTTGTGTCATATACACATACTATTACTGATAGCATGATAGCCGGGGTTTTACTGCAGAACTTGTAAGGCTGGTTAGCGAGAAAACTGCCATTTATTCGTGGTTTATTTTTCTTTTGTTCTCTCGCTCTCTCTTTCTCTCTCTATTCGAGTATTATCGATATACCTGGAAGCTAACCAATGTTATTCAAATTTCAGTGGACTGTAATCTTCTCGTTTTTCGCTGTTGGTTATTCAGGCGATTCGTTTAAACAATAATAAAAAGTGCTCTAGCACTGCAAGTTAAAAACATTGATGAAAGCCAACAGACAGTGAGACGAAGGGGATCACGTGACGCCAGCTGGCAACAAAGAGTGTTCCACACACTTCGTCAGGGCTACGAAAGGCACTGACTAACACACCCAGGTTTACATGCACAGAAATACCTGATAAAGTGGACGGGAGGATGACCGCCGCTGTAGCTCAATTGGTAGAGCATCGGACGCATCATCCGAAGGTTTGCAGGTTCGGTCTCCGCCGATGGCAGGTTGTCTTTTCGTCCACTTAACTTTCTTCACGTTTATATCGTAATTACTACAACACGGTTAAAAAAGTACAAATGTGGTTTTTTTTTTCATAAAGAGCCAAATGCAGAAACCTAAACTGGGCTGGATTTCATGGAAGCGTAAAGTGCGCCCAAGTATATTTAACTTCGAAAATAGTTGGAACCAAAATGGGGCAGTTCCTGATGGTAACGTGAACTCAAAAATGCAGTTTCTAACAAAAAATGAGAGAAATTCTGCATGTGTTTCAACCAAACTGAGCCACATTCATTAAACCAGCGCTGCGTCAACAATCGCGACCAAACAACCAACATGGTCGCATCCAATCTGTTTCATTTGTGTCCTATAGTGGCTTTGATATCGTGTTTACGTTCCACAATTAGGTTTTCTATAGGGCGAGTTGTCACTTACTGAAAGACACGATGTTGTAGGGCAAAGCTCCAATATAAAGAGTAAGAGGCCGACTTTCCTACTTCTTATTGCCTCTTAGTGTTTCTTTTCAAATTTAGCGCTACAGTATCATGTCCTTCTTTCGCTCCAAGACGGTATATTTGAAATAAAAGACATATGAAGTGAAGATATTCTTTGAAGATCTATTCTACAGATCTATTCCTTGAAGAAGAATAAGTGATCCGAAGCTGCACGGCATAAAACGAGCACAGAAGAAGGAAAAGAAGAGCTGGAGCACTTTTTAAGGCCTTCAATAGATGCCAAGAACAATAAAACGCTGCCGAAAGTCCATAATAGTGCGCTTTTTGCCTGGAAGGACCACCTGCTCTTAGAGTCTAGTCGTCGCCATTACGCACATGCGACGAAGGACGGTGCCGACGGAAGTACAAGGGTGATGTTCATTTTATCGCAAAATATTGCTATACCGTACATTCGGATAGTTTTAGACTTATCTTACGAGCTAATTCAAGCCCAAATGAAATATTCCGATATATAAGAGCCGAATACAAATTTTACTCCTGAATACCGACTATAGTGGGTTATATATATTTTAGCCGTAATATAGATTTGACGTATTTAGGGGACAGGAACACACTGGCAAAAAATTGTTGGAGAAGGCCCGACCATACTGTCAGTAGCGAAAAACTGCGTTCTTCTCATTTTCTGTTAAAGTGCACTTGGCTCTTTTAGAAAAAAAAGAACGCCACAAATAATGTCCCCGATACTTCCTTTGGCCTCAGTTTCTCTGTTGGTTTTGTCAAAGAAAGACAAAGACGAGCCCTTATATTTCCCTTCTTTAAGTTTAAAATGTGTTTCATTGTGGCAGTTGTGTACTCGCTTACAACAAACCGAGAGTCACAATAACTCTGCCGGAATTACAGCGCAGTATGAAAGTTGCAGGTCTTAGATTAACGACTACCTGACTGCCGCGGTTTCTCGCTCTCCTTAGTAGTCTTTTTTTTAATAGCGCTCTTTCCTCCTCGCCCCGTTGCTCTCACCAACTCCACGAAGTGCAGACGAAAGAAATTGCGACAGTCTCACCACAAGAACGACCTCACCGACTGAACGAAAACCTCCGTAAAAGGTTCGATGGCGCAAAATCTGTGACACAATCCTTCCCCTTATTCTTCCCAGGATTCTCAGAACACACAGCTCGCTCTGCTCATGTTGGCAGGCCTTCGTCGTTTGGTCGATGGTGGTCGCAGCCGTGGGGACGTCCGCTCCGCACGCTGTGCGGAGCACAAGTGTGGGCTGCAAAAGTTCGCGCCAGTTTTATTTTCGAAACAATAGCGACTTCCTCTCATGCTGACACTATGTGCTTTATATATTTAAACCTGGCGACATCGTTTATGTGGCACTTGCTGCTACGCTAAGCGGTTTATGCTTAACGACGGACCATAAAAATTGTGCTTGCTTAACGCAAAACAGGGAAGAACTAGGAGGGAAACAAGCACGTGCAGTGCTAACTACGTCTTATTTATTTTGCGTTAAGTAATATTTTCATGGTTATTTGTTTAAGCGTAGTTTAGGCGCCTTTCGAGGCATAATAATTCCGTTCCCGTTTGACATAAATCCTTGCCATAGCAGACAAACAAAAATCGAAAGATACTTAACCCTCGCGTGCACTAACACCTCAAGAGCCTTATCACAAGCTCTGCTGCGATACGGCCTCTGCCATGTGGCCGATAAGAAATGTGCGAAACGCCACGGGGCCGGCGGCCCCTACCACCCACACGACGGTAAACATCAGCGTTGGTAAACACGCGGCGGAATGGGGACGCAAATAACGTCATCGCCAACTTTCCCTCCGATGTTTAGTGAGCGAACCTGCATGCAGAGTTTCATAGTACTATCGTAGAAAGAAATCTGCCCCTAGTGTCTACAACGCCTGGCGCTCCAGCCAGCATGGGAATGGTGGGTATAGTACATGGATTTGCCTAAGCTTTGTTCTTTCGGCTCCGTGTGACCTGCAGCCACTTTGTCGCAGCAACGAAGTTCAGCAAAAGTTCAGCAAAAGTTCAGCAGTCCCACTTCATCACTTTGACCCTTTTAGGCTCTACCACTTCAAATCAGCTCACGAGGTTCACAACGAGCCGTTCTCTTATCCAAAACAAACGTCAAAAACACAACAATAAACAAAGCCACAAGTGCGTTCGAAGCCGCAAGCACGAAGACTATACAAATCCATGTACTACCCATTGGTGGCTGAACAACCGCAGCGCCACAGTTCCCTCTAGTAAATATTGCAGGAAACTCTATGTAGGCATGTATTGAAGCGTGCGCGCGAGTTATCGCTCTTTTTTTTTCCCCCGTACTTTCCAACCAACTTGACCTAACAAAATAACGAAAAACTGTCCATGAGAACGTTTCTCTTAAATGATATGAGCTTGCAAGGTGACTATCATTGCTTTTTCAGAGAGACAGAAACACATACTATACGCGACGAGTATGAGCGGCTTGAGTTCCTGAAAAAAGTCTGTTATTTGTAAAGGACGATACTATTTGTATGAGAAACGAGGTCATAAAGCTAATGTGGATTTGTCAGGTTAGGTTGGATAAGAACGAAATAGAACAACCGCCACTTCTAGCCCGTATTACGTCATTCAACCCCTTAAGTATAATAAGTATGGGATGTGTTCGAGGTCCCTTTGCAAGCAAATCATAAGACTGTTGGGATGGTCAAGAATATTGTTTCTTGTTTAGCTATTCATGTGCGTTGCAGAAAAAGAAGACACGCACGAAACAACTTATGCATTCACGTGAGAGTATATTCGAGTGTGCTATGCTGACGTGCGGATATGAATCGCCACAGCAGCGCTAGACCAGTTCCTTCGCTCATGGCCAATAGGAACGCCCAGGCCCGGTCAATATACAACACGTCGTTTCACGCCCGAGAAGACAATATAAGGTTAAAATGACAGACTGGTGGGCTAGTTGGCAGTGCATAACTCGGAACAGTCCTTCAATCCGTTCTTCAATCCGTCTATCAGAAAAGCCCTTCAGTCCGTATATCAGAAAAGGAAATGCTATTTTTGTCGCGTCAGCCACTTGTGTAACATGTTGATGGCCTTGTGTGTTCTTTCGCCCCCCTCGCCCCCTTCTTTTTTTCCTTTCGCGCGGTGTCATGTGCATATATATGCGATCACCTGCAATAAACACTGAGTTGTTAGTTAGCTCTGTGTCCCGTCTTGCTCCGACGTCGTCTGTGTGATTTTTTTGCGCTACTGTTCCGAGTTACAATATAAGAGAAAACACCTTCGTGCATTTGACTTTACATTAGTAAAAAAAAAAAAAAAAAAAGGCTCGTGAAATGCTGATACACACGCATAACCTTTCTGAGTAGCACGTCAAAATTATCAGTGTCAGTAGCATTGCAAGACCATTGCAATGTCAAATGGAACCGTTACTACAAAGACATCTTAACACAACGAGAAAGCGAGCACTTGTTCTCCACGGCGTCTGTCGAAGCGGAACGGTACGCTCTTACGAGCTGGGAAAACATGGAAGAGGTCGTCATACTGCGGTGGGAAGTAGGAAGAGAAAAACAGAGACCTGTTTAACATATCCCTTAAATTTATTTTAACGTACATTGCCTTCCAAATTAAGACTCTTTATTACCACCAATTCCAAGATGAGCGAGATGACCGCCGTATTGTACTTTATATATTTTCCCCGTTTACAAAACTTTTTCTGTGTTTTTTTTTGTACCTTACGCGGCCCCATACATGGCCGATCAGCATATTGGGTCGAGTCACGCCACCTGGCACAAACCAGCCAACCAACTAATCTGCTAAGCTAAAAAGAAGCACTTTGTCTGCCGGCGTTAGTCGCGATGCAGGCAAAGAAAGAAAGAAAGAAAGAAAGAAAGAAAGAAAGAAAGAAAGAAAGAAAGAAAGAAAGAAAGAAAGAAAGAAAGAAAGAAAGAAAGAAAGAAAGAAAGAAAGAAAGAAAGTGCGGTATCTAAGCCAAGCTTTGTGTGGCAGCCCACAGCACGGACACAAAAGACGCGACGCAAGGCCGTCGGCATCCGCTGGAAAAGGCTCCGCGTCGCGTACACCGCGCGGCAATGCAGGTTCTGACGCCGAAGAAATCCTATATCTCGGCCATACCAGCCATACACCGGCGCTCTCCTGAGCGGTTGTCCTCTCCTCAGATCACAGTCGCCCGTCGAGTTTTCCTTGCATTCATGCCTTAAAGCAACTACAGCGTAAAAGTGCTCGCATTTCTCCCGGCTTCAGCTCTCATCGCAGCGCGTTTCCACCATTTTTTTTCCCGCTTCCCTAGGGCGTCATTCCTCCTTACGTGGCGTGCACGCCGTGCATGAGCAGCAATCTTTTGTTACACCCTCGGGATCGCGTTCGCGGATGCAGCTGGCCGGCCAAGAGCGCTCAATGGCATCATGGTCACGAAAGCTTGTCAGGAGCTTCTCCCTATACCGCAGCCTACTATATGAGTCGGGGACAATGGCGTCGAAGGGACAGGCCAGATTCACGGGGGCATGACGCGAATACAATTTTACGGGCGTGTCGCAAGGCCTGTACTACATTCCCCAACGTTGAAAGCACGCGAGAAGTGTCTAAAAACCGCGATAGAAGACTGCGATTTCTTTCAAGTTTTCCAACTTTCAAGAAGAAGCAAAGAAGAGAAGATAAACTATGATGCGCACACTGATACAATATGACACTTAGGCACACCTACGTCTATCGGAATGACAGACCCGTCAGAAATCGTAGACGTATGCGGGGAGCCACTGTGAGCGTAGGCACCCTGACAGGCGCTTTGACAACGTGTAAACAGTGGCACACGGACCGGTGAAAGCAATGATTGTGCAGTGCATGCATTTATACGTTCGAATAATGGTTGCCTAAAGGAAAGCGTCTCCCTTTAGAGAAGGCGTGCAGTCAAAAAGTTGATTTTCGCAAGCAAAACAAAAATGGAAGATTGATTTCTGAACGAAACCAAAGGCTACCACAGAAGCTGCGGCAGCTCCCGGATTTGCAAGTAAATAGCAGTGAAATGTCGGAAAGTGCCCACATGGTACTCGAAAAGCTGCTCATCAGAGCCAGACCGAACATATGGTGCAAAGCCCGTCACAATGCTGAAGCCAACAAATTAATCAATTACATATTGCTTGATCGACATGTTACTGAGGTTTCGAAATTACATAATTCATTTCAAAGCCCCAGTAACATGAAAAATTGTAAGTTATGTCCCTCTTAGAATACGGCCGCCGCGGAATGGTACCGAAGCTGCAACGTTATTCGCAGGAATAGCGCGCCACATATGGTCAAACACAGTCGAGTGCTCGCATTCATGATTATCCTCCCGATAGCGGTCCAAAGAGTCACTTGAAAAGACTGCGGGAAAATGGCTTGGTGACACCTATTATGGCTCCAACCACCGTTGTATTACCTCAGTACGGATTCTCCGCGATATAGAAGTGCGCTGAGATTGTTTTCCCTTCGAGCTAATGATTTGTGGTAACTGCGAATGAATGGTTTATCCTCGCAAATGCGTTATCCCTGCGACTCATTCGTTATTTAATGTGCGTCTCTATCACGGGGCATCGATGCCAGGGGGCTCCGCTAACGACGGCGATGGCCTTTGACACTTTCTGAACTGCATTTCAACGGCGTCGTTAAGCAGCCGCAGGCGGCAAGCAGCTCTCTGTGCTATCATAAGGCGTCTATAGCGCGGGCGTGATTCACCGTTGAGTGGCCGCATTGGCTGGGGGTCGCTGCATAACGAGAGGGAATTGAAGCGAGGCCTCCTTTATACGGCTGCTCGGAGCTGCCAGTGACGGCGTATAGAGATGAACGCCTTTCAGACAGAATAGGAGGACGTCCATACTTGGTGGAACCAGAGAGGTAAAAAGAGCTAATGGCGCTATTTAATGTGTAAAGTGCGGATTTTATATTTTTGTCGAACATCCGGCACTTTGCAAGCTATTATGGAGGCGTCAATGGCACGTCCCAGCACACAGCTGGCACCCATTCTTGAGACCTTCCACCGCTGAAAAATTGTTGGCGGTAATGGTGTGTAAAAAAAGCACTCACGATGCGACCAGTCAGTTAGCCAGTCAGCAAATATAGAGCATCAGCACTGACGTACAGGGTAAGCCAGTATAAAGTTTGCAAACCAACATGTGCACGAAATTAGAAATACAAGATCGAGAGAAGGGAAGAGCGCACCCTTTTCTCTCTGCGCAAGGCGAAGCTTTGGTGAAACAGAGAGTCCCTGATAGACGATTATTTTGTAGGTATCTAATCCGATCCTTTCGACGAAGAGCGCTATTAATTGCAGTAGTTTGTTTTCTTTTATCTTTTTCTTGTTTTCTTTTTTTGTCATCTGCTCAGCCCGTGTTTCCGTCATGGAAAGAATATATCGATTTCAAGAATCGTTTAGATGTCTTACCATTTTCGTACAACGAAATGTTCTGTTCTTCTTCTTCTCTTCCTTTTTTCTTGTACACGCGGGAACTATATACACGAAACCAACTGCAACAAGCCCCGAACAAGTCCTAGCGCTCAGTTGAACCACAAGATCGCTCATAGGAAAGGAGGAGAGAGCGCCCATTCTTTTACCACCGAGAAACATCCGAACAATGGCCGCGCCCTCTATTAACTGCGCGTCATGGCATTGCCCACGTAGAAGAAAAAACGAGAGGGGGGGGGGGGGGGGGGCACGGTTCTGGCGGAGTAGATAACAATGTACCGTCACTTCGACCGACATTACGAGAGGAAACGTCCGGCTCGAAGTGCGCGCAGGAAAAATGGCGAAACACGGTGTATTCTCACTGCGCCTTCGGGTCTCGCGACCAGGCAAGGGTCCCAATGGCACGGCCATCACGACACTCCTGGGAGGCATCGATCGGCAGCGCTTCGCCGTTGATGCCATCCCGACGGTGAAGGCGCAAAAACCATTTGGCATCGCAGCCGATAGCGTCAGTTTCGATGGTTCGGAACCGCCTCCTGCAGGACTTCCGTGTTCTTGGAATGCGCTCCCCTTTCCGTTACCTCTTTTTTTCCCCCACCAAGAAGCGACAGTGTGTGCTTTTGTAAACACTGGCGCGGCGGTAATGGCACTGCTTGCGAAAGAGGACGACGCAGAAAACTTCAATCCTTTGCTGTGGTTAATGCAGGCCGGCGTCCCTCGTGTCATCTTCATCTCCTCTTCTTTCTTAGGAGCGCTGGAAACGTACCATTGAGTCCACTTCAACACTTTCTCCATTACATTTCTCTCTCTCTTTTCTCCTGATTTCGCAGCAAACCGCGAGTACAAAGTGAACTCGCGAATGTTTATCCACTGTTTACTCGGAAGAAATACGCTGGGGCTGCATTTGTACATGACACTTCCAAGATTGAAAACGTTTCACTGGCCCCGTCTGTGACGGTTATCGACGTTCCTTACCGTTACAACCGTAAATAACCATGTCCCACCAGCAGATAGTGTTCATATTTCATAGAGAAATGATGTCTACTCTCGACGAAATCGCTTGGCTACGCAGGACGCATGCGATGGGACCAAAGCGACCGAAAATAAGCACGTAGTACGTCCAATGATATAGCTCGACGACGCTTTAAACGCAACGTTCCTTCTCCGTCTGGTCACCGTGAACGGCTGTCCTCAATGACGCACATGCTACACATCACGGCATGGCTCATTGCCTTCAAGTTCGATATGGCCGCAATGAAATCGAAATGAGGCAGGCATTTACTTAAGTGCGTAGGACTGCCGTTGCTTGCAATAGTGGGTTCGATGATCGATGCTGGGCGAGTTTCCACCGACAAGACAAATGACTCTGACCGCTTTCTTTACTTCTTCCACTGGACGCTGAGATCGAGTTTTGTCGCTGAAACACTTATTGCTTTTTAAAGACGATAGTCTTTCTTGGGGAACCTAAACGCCTAAATTTTGGTCTGTCTTTCTGTCTGTCTGTCTTTCTGTTTGTCGGCACGTCCCTCGATTCAGCCACCCGGCCAAAGTTGAACCACTTGCTTACCGCCCACCCATCTTGAACTGGTATGGCTGTTCATACTAGTGAACGTTGTCGATCAAAAAGTAAATATTACGCATATCTGAGGCGTAACATCATTAGGTAAGTATTATGTGGTGTGTTCGTTTAATAGAAAATACATAGATACGCAATTTTAAAGACCTTGATGGTATGCGTTTAACGTTGAGACAGTAACGCTGAAGCGATCAGCGGTCCAAGCCGAGCAAGCGCGAGCGCCAACAACAACCGTCTTCGTCTTCTTCTTTTCGCAGGCGTTCTTGTCTGCGCCCTACCATGTTACAAATCACTCCCCCGCGGAAAAGGAGCCATCCTGGCGACCTAAGGAACAGGTACAACTGGTAGGTCATAATGCGGCTTCAGTCGATTGACGTGAACAGTCTCGCGGCCGCGACGACGGCGGTCCGTAGATGATTGAACAGGCTCAATCATATAGTTAATTGGGGATGCTTGACGTACGACGCGGTAGGGGCCTTCGTACTTAGGCAGTAGCTTTGTGGAAAGGCCAGGAGCGGAGGAGGGAACGCGAAGCCACACAACGTTCCAGGCGAATACGACTGAGGAGGTAGGTTTTCGTCGTGACGGTCCTTCTGGCCCTACTCGCCCTACAACGTTACAACCCTAGTTTCTTAAGGTGCGCTGAAATGCGGACTGCGCTGAAACTTGTCTTCCTCCGTGCCCTCTGCACAAGCTCATGTTGTGTTTTCGGTTTCGGTTCAGTATTGCATTGTACGAATGACAGGGGGCGCCGCTCTGGCATTCCTGTTTTACCCAGGCGACGTGTAAGTAAGAGAGTTTGTAGAGAGTACTCGTTGAGTGCGGACGTTTCTTCTCCTTCGGCGCATCGCGCCAAACAGCCTGTTTGGGCTGGCCGGCGTCCCCACCGGTCTCGTTGGTCACCGCCGGTCTTCGCCTGCCGCTGTGCCGGGACTACCAGCCCGCAACACAGCACTCATGTTTCCCGACGTATTGCCAGATGGCATCCATATCGCACGCAGCGCCTCTTCTATCGTCTTTAGACGACATTTGCAGCGAAGCACGCAGATACACGGCCAATTTTTTTTTTCCTTGCGCTCCCGCCTCGTTACCCACCAAAGACAGAACGTCCGCTTTCTTTTGTTTCCGTCGCTGCGGCACGGAGCAGCAGCTGTCTTTCGCAGGAAAATAACTAACACCCGGCCAGATGAAAAGACGAAAGAAAATCTCATTCCGCGAATCTTCGAACTTCTCCGGCAAGCACCTCGTAAGCGGCTCCAAAAAAAGCACCCCCTCTCCCTTCAGACCTCCCCCTCCCCACACACAAACACGCACAAAGAGCTAGGTGCTACGACCCCCGCTCCGCCCCCGCTCACCCTAACTTCCAGCGGGTAAAGAATTTCATTATCATAATTCGTTCGCTCATTCGAGTTTCACGCACGCTTCAAAGCCCCCATTCGGCAGATCGCAGAAAAAATAACATAAGCGCGCGCTCTACGTAAAAAGAACGAAATGATGAAACATTGTCGACATTGTATAACGATCGTTCCGTTTGAAATTCCTGCAGCAACATGGCACGCTGCCGTGTAACATCTGCGAGCTGCCTGACTGCTTGCCGCTTTGCTTGTTAAAGGTTACGCAACGCTGCATTGGCCACGATCTTCAAGCTTCGTTACGCTAACGACGAAGGACGGCTGTGTGGAACTTGGTAATCGCGAACATCGTACATAGATGCACGCAGTTTTATTTCCTCCCTCTCTTCTTTAGTCTGTCAATCCCATTCCCCATCCCTACACAGAGTAGCATGCCAGCGGTATACTGACGCCGGCAAAAATCTCTGTTTTTCTAATAGAAAGTCTCTCTCTCTCTTCCGTCGCAGCAAAGTAAAAAGAGCGAGCGTATTAAAGGCAGGAGGAGGACCCATTGCTTTATTGCGAATGTCGAGCCTCGCTTCGTGAACAAGAAAAAGAAAGAAAAAAGATGTCGTGGGTGATGACAATGGCGAACATATGCGACGATAAGAAATATATGGCGCTCGAATGTTTTTGAGCTCATGTTTCTCTTTAGTTATTTTACTGCGACAGAAGAAGGAGGAATGTCGTTGATCTCAGGCGTATCTAGCCTTCAAAGGTTGTGGGCAACTACTCCAACCGGGCGCCACTTATCAAATGCCGTATAGTTTGAAATTCAGTCACATCTAGTAGCAGCACGTTGCATGAATGTTTCCCTTCTGCATTCATATCCGTGCAATCCACCGTGCATCATTTCAGTTACGCTGACGACCACATTTGTACGACAGCGTTGACTCCCAATGACGGAAAGGCAGCGCTAGAATGAATACCAAAGGAGCGAGAAGAAGACAGGACATGCGCTGTACTCACAACTGCAGTCACAACTCAGTTGTGAGTACTGCGAATGTCCTGTGTACTTCTAGTTGCTTTTGTATTCGTTCTAGCGCTGCCTTTCCATCATTATGAACCCAAACCAACTTTCCCATCTATCTGTTATTCTGTAGGGTTGACCCGTATGAGCCGATACAAATGGGATCCCCCCCCCCCTTTTTCTTAACGGCGAAGCTGTGTAGCAAATCGTTCCTTGTGAGTCGATCGCAAAAAACTACCATAATCTTAACGGGTATGTGCCACTGCGCGGCTACCTGAGAACGAGTACAAAGAAAGAAGGAAGAAATGAAAGAAAGAGCAAGAGAATGAAGGAAAGAAAGAAAGCAAGAAAGGAAAGAAAGAAGAAGAAAAGAAAGAAAGAAAGAAAGAAAGAAAGAAAGAAAGAAAGAAAGAAAGAAAGAAAGAAAGGAGAAACGGAAAGAAAGATATAAAGATCGAGAAAGAGAAATTCTTGCCGAAAAAAAGAAATCTTCACGAGGCAGGATTCGAACCCGCGTACCCTCGAGCAAAAGGCGAGCGTCCTAACCGCTCGGCTATCCAAGCACGTTAGCAAAGCATAGCATAGCATTTTATAGTGTAGTGTAGCAAGAGGTAGGAAAGGGAAGTGAGCGTGAGGAGGAGAGATTTGATGGTGAAGAGGAGGGACAGGAGGATGGGAGGGAGTAAAGCGTAACACAGAAAGAATAAGAGAGAAATAGAGAGAAAGAGAGACAGAGAGAACATCAAAGAAAGAGAGAGAAAGAAGTAGAGAGAGATAAAAAAAGATAGAAAGAAAGAGGAAGCAAGCATCGCGTCGTCTAGCGACCAGATACTGCACCACCTGGCCAAGCCGCGCATGCTCAGTAGCTAAGCCACGCCCACCGACGGAGACGTCGCGCGCAACCTCCGCTCTACAGTGCATAGCCTGGCTGCGTACTCCCGAGGAGGAAGCCGAGCATCTCGAAGCTAGACGTGTCGGTCAACGGGGAGTACGAGCGGCGACGGGTCCGTGCTTTGCTGTGCCAAGCTTTGCGCGACTTAGCGCAAACTGCCCGCATTTTTTTTTTTTTTTGTTGAGAGCGCAGCTGCTTCAAGACGATGTTAATCCCTACGCAGCGTCGTTAACAATGCCTAGCGGGTATTTGCCACAGAAATTGGGCAAGCCCCACTACCAACCTCCGGGCCACTAAAAATGAAGAAGCTGTGCTTAACTAGCTTAGCGCGTATGTGCCAAACAGCTCATATAACTAATCTATAACTAGCCTATAACTAACCGAGCGGTTATGTGCCACAGAAACTGGGCAAACCCCACTACCCACCTCCGGTCCAATAAAAATGAAGAGCTGTCTAAGACCAGAATGTTCGGCGATGTCTAAAGTCGTGCGCCCTCCGGAAGAAGCTGCCCGCCGGACAACGGGAATTGGCGCGTGAATGGCAACGACAACGTCGTTCTTATCCAGTAGAGTGAGGGAGACAAAAAAATAAACGAGTCTGAAGAGAGATTGTGCTTGCTTGCTTTCATCGCCAAACATCGCAGAAAAAAAGAAATTCCCCCCAAAATTAATCCAGCTTCACTGACTTCATGTCGCGAGTGCTGATTAATCGGCGGGGCTAGTAGCGTCAAAAAGCAAAACACTAGTAGAACAAACGGAAGAAAAGCCTAGAAAATGAAAATAAATAGAAAAGGAAATAAATAGCAAGGAAACGAAAGGAAATAAGAGCCAAGCAATTGATGGAACTAGCTCCGCTGTTTAATCTGTCCTCTCGACGTGAAGTCAGTGAAGCTGGGTTATTTTAACGCGATAGCGTTAGAGAGCCTGTTTCGCAGAAACTCCGGTGTCGGCATCGGTATCGTTGGTTGTGAGCCAAAAATTAGCGTCATCAGTGACCAAAAAATCGAGAAAGATGCAAGTAACATAAATAATAAAAATATTTGGTTCGAGTGAGAATCGAACCCAGGTCTTATGCGTGGCAGGCAGGTGTTCTACCACAGAGCCACGTCATTCCTTGAAGCAGATTCGAAAAAAAAAAAACACTATGAATGTCTTGTAGTGGGAGGAGCCTCCTTAACGCATGTAATATTGCGTGGCAGAAGTGTAGATTGGCGCAAGGCGTCAAAACATGTGAATTGCGCAACGAGTGGGTGTTTTAAAGGCCCACCCATTACAAAGCGCTCAGACATATTTAATCATCATCAGCAGCAGCAAAAGCATAAACAAAGTGAGCAGCTGCGTAGGTTCGCATGTTGCCTTACGGACGCGTAGCGCGCTCTTCGCGGATTCGCAAAACGAATAATTATGGCGTAGTGGACACTGCGCAACTGTACTTCCAGTAGGCATTCTAGGAGAGTTTGAAACGGCCAATGTTACGCGCACAGACGTTCGTTCCTTTGCGGCACAGTTGAGGCATGCACCGAGAACCGAAGCTATATGCTAGCAGTTGAGAAGGCGATGCGCACGGGGCCCGACTACGCTATCGCGTTCTACTATTGAATACTCTTGAAGGCGAAGCTCAAGCGTCCTCCAAGTTTTTTTTTTTATTCGAACATTTTTGTTGGCTTTCGTTATACAAGAATGACGCTTCGAAAACCGCGCAGTACGCATAAGCCATATATACCTTCGCATGCCCCGCTGCGTCCGCTTCATTTCCGAGCCACATTTCCTTTGAGGAATGCACGAATGGCGCACTTGTTTCGCATATTCACTTCGTCGTTGACACCCGGTTCAAGGGACTGCCTTTCGATTTAACTTAAGACCCCGCTGAATAACTGCAATACAGTCCGGCGGGTGTCGTAATAAATCGCTAGGTGAACCTGATTCTTCTATTCCTGATTAAGTTTCGCAAAATAATAAAATATGTCGACGGCCCTTTTGAATGAGGCGGAGCCATCTCGACCATTCGGAAGTCTGTTGAAGAAGCACTCGAGAACAGAAATATACGCTTGAATATACGTCAAATCAAAGTAATAACAAAGTATGCGCCCGTTCTGTGATCGCTGGAGAGGGACACGCCTGAGGCGTTCTGTACGAAGAAGAAGAAGAAATATCAGAGAAGGAAAGGCAGGGGGGTTAACCAGTTTAGGAAAACCGGTTTGCTACCCTACACATGGGGACAGGGCGGGGGAGATTTAAAGATGGAGAGGAAAGAGAGAGAGAAAGGTAGCACATGACACAAGCACACACAGAGTCAATCACAGTCGGCCACTCTTGCGTGGTACGCGACAGTTCTGTCACAGCCGCTTGTCCAAGTTCGTCTCTCTTAAAATCTTCAGCAGTGTCTTCGTTGCCTTCAGCTGCGATGTCTTCTGTTGACGGCATGCAAGAATTGTTTCAACAGACATTTCTCTTTCTCTACTGTCAAGGGGCGCTATAACGGACGCCAGTGACTGTCTCTGAACATTATATATCCGGACAGTCGCACAGGATGTGGCGTAGAGTCTCCTCGCAACGGAATGGCCGACAACGCTCTTTGTTCTGTACGAAAATATACACGTGTTTAATGCACGAGGCGTAGTACTGATTCTTACATTTGCGTTCGTTCGTTGTTTCACCTAAGAGGAACAGTATATCATTCTGATTTAGAAGAACAGTCACGACGAGCGCATACACGAACCAATGAGCGCGCCGACTCTGTTGAAAGAACTCTCGTCGTTGTACTTCAAGAAATAAATCACAGCTGAATGACGCAGAACGAATTGCTTATTTCTCGCCAGCCGTCATCTCTACGCTATTCGCCAGGAACAACGCGACACACAGAATGTTCCGTCCTATGCGAAGCGCGTAGACAAAAACATAGATGGAAAACTAACCCAACATCGCACATAGACATATGACGAATTGCCCCTTCTACATTGGTCTAGCTTAGTTTTTATACTAAAGGTCCTTTCTCTCGCGAGGCTATTTCTTCTTTCTGACCACGTACACTTTGCTTTATTTCACCACTGGTATTTTTTTTTCTTTGCAAGGTCCTATGCACTTGCGAGGCAGTATAATAGAATAATGGTAGGCGAACTGCAATTTTGTCGTGGATTGTATATGATAAGCATGAATGATCACTCGTTTCACGCACGTCGTACATAAATGGAAGTCCGCAGAACGTATGGGTTCCTTCCTGGAATTCCACTGCTCGCTGTAAGAATAGTTTACAGTGACAGACATACCTACTTCAACGGATCATATAACATTCCAGAGAACAGAAAAGAGTGAGGCAAGCATACGCCGTTGTAACGGACGCTCAATCTTTTTTTTTTTTTTTTCAAATTCCGCGCACACCACACAGCCGCCTTCATTGCACATCACTCCTTTATCTCTCCACTTATTGCTAATTTTTTTTACGGTTATAAAATTCCACATCTTTATAGATTATGCATAATAATTGCAACTTGTATTTTGTGTCCGTATTGTACAGACATCTGTGCGACGCACACCATGACCCTATCGAGCACAGCTTACTTATTAGCTTGTTCAGAATATTTTTATTCAAAGCTACATCACTTACCATTCGCCTTTAAGCCGCTTAGAAAGAAACAAGAACCACTCAGCAACTTCGCTTGTAAGAAATCTCAGTATTCGAGGCATTACTTTCTTCACTTTGTGCACACCATAGCGTCACACAGGCGTAACAACAAACTGCCGAAAGTAGGCCAGCAAGGCTAATTACATGAAAGCATCCCCGTCATAAACACAAACACAAGCATCACAACCGCCCCGTATCTGTATCGCGTGAAACTTCAAACGGCAAAGTAGTGTCAGTGCATTGGCACAACTCTGTTCGACGTAATAAAACAATAAACAACAGTATAAAGGCGCGCACGTGAAACGGCCGCTGACAGGTATGTTTAAAACACAGGAACCTGATTGATTTTAGTTTCTTTTTTTTTTTCCAACGCTATCGTAACCCCTTTCCAGGGCTTCTGGGTATGCATCCGTTTGTGCTATTCCTTTAGAACATGCGCATGTGACATCGTGATATCGGAGATACATAACCCTTAAATGCATTTAGATATTCGTCACATGACTGTGAACACATCTGCCGTCATCATTCTCCCCTCGACAAACATGACAAATAATTTTAGACATCGTGTCATCGCTGTGTCGAACATCAAATGCTGCCTCCGCGTGATTTCACAACAGGGAGTGTCTATAGAGAATAGAGAAGAGTCTGCCAGATTCGGCATTCGCATTCCGGGCGTAATTCTGCACGAGCTAACCCGTGGCACCGGATGAAAACGAAGTAATTTGTAAGCGCCGCGTTTTGCCAAAGCATCCATTTAACCGTTCTCACTAAACCTTCGCTAGAGCTTCAGCTTAACATAGATTTCGTGGACGCACGCGTTAGATGCGCGTAACTTTTCGTTTCTTTGATAGCCCGGCCGGCCGTGCAGCAAACTCGTTACGCCGCAATAAACGTCAGGATTTTCGTTTAAACATTCTATACGTGCCACAAATCCCCTGACGCGCGAGACGCATTAAAATCGACTCACTGTTCGGAGCTCAACACTGAGCTACGGTCTTTCAGTAAAGTTTTTCAAAGTGGCATCAGCGCCAATAAACTGCTTTTACTGGCTTAGCTTTTTTTTCTCGCACCACCACCGCCACTGTTCCAGTAAATAGACCGAGAGAGTTAGGCGGCTAATGGAAAACGCGGAAACGTATTTTACGAAACTCCCAACATGCCTTCTCTAACATCGAGTTTGTTTGTTTTTTTTTTCCTTTTTTTGAGTGTGCAGAAACACGACGTTCTCACTCTCCTCTTCTGCATCCCCATCTGTCCTATTTGCATATGGGTGTCCTAGTTCATTCAAACATAGCACGCTTCTGACGAGTGTGCACTGCGTCCTCCTGCTGTATACTTCGTATAAGCGTTTCCATCTTTTGTCTCCCCGACTGCCAAAATGCTATTACACGCAACGTGAGGCATGCTAGCTTCTTTCATCTAGAATCCGTGTGCGACATTTCATGCGTAAGGACAGTAAGGACTGAGTTTCTCATTGTATACCTTTCAGAACTGCTTGCATGGGAGTGAAAAGCGTTTCCTTTCTACAGAGCGATTTACACGATGAACGTTTCACGTTGGAGCGGCAGACGAATACGTGAACGGCGAGCTAATGGAAACCGAACCTACACACACTGTTTTAAACACGGGGCGCATCACAGAGCGTCAGAGATTTTACAGGCTTTTTCCCAATTGAACATTTCATGTAAAATACAATACAAGCATGAGAACCACGACACGATACACTTATTGCCACGCGCGCTTCTTTTAGTGTTTTTATGTAACTAGTGCCTTGCACGGCGTAACCGCTGCCTTGCGCAAGCCGTGCCCTAATGTCTGTGAACCTTCCAGATTATTTTAGAATCTTCTTATAGGCTTGAGCGCGCAAATGCGAACCGTTGAGATCATTGTGAAACTAGAAACTAACGCGGTCACCAGTGATGAGGCTCGAATGCTCGATGCCGCATGCATAAATGACGACGCGCCTTGCCGCAGGTCATATTATCGACGGCCGACACTCTGTTCGCCGCTATCAGTGTACATCGTGGATTGCTTGCAGTTTGACTTTCCGTTTCCCGGCCACAAGTTCGGCCAAATAAAGAGCTGCGTATTTCCGAGTCTTCTTCACCGTCACGACCACGTGACAATATGTATACTGCTTCCCAGACGCGTAGCCAGGATTTTTTTTAAAAAAAAAAGGGGGGGGGGGGGCACTTTTTACGTATGGTCGTGCGTGCGTTTGTATGTGTGCGAAATTTGAAAAGTTTCTGGGGAGTTTGAACGCCGGAGCGCGATATGCTGCGCGCAGAACTATAGACGTTTGTTTATCCGCGGTTTCCACTAACGCCGTTCGATTTCTCTAGGAAGTCTTCATTGCGCGAATTTTAGGATATAACAAGCGAAGCGAGCTTACTGAGGTTCCTTGATTACAGTTAATGACTTGCGAAACTTGCATTAGACCACGTTACTGTTCTTCCTATTTCTAAAAGAAACACTGCTTTGTTTCTCCGCGATAACCTTTACCGTGGTATTATTCTGGAGCACCACCTCGACGAGGTCATTAAATCTGCGTTAGCTAATTGCCTCCTCGTGGAACCATCAGCGATGAGGCAATGCTGACAGCCAATATGAAGGACCTCTAGCTGTGTCCACGACAGCTCGCCGTTTCGACAGCTTTTCCGTGGACCTTGCATAATAGTGACGAGTTGCCCACATTGATCGTTCCGTATAGGGCTCCACCGTAAGTGAACACGACAGGCATTGATCGTCTTACGAAGCGCCCCGAAAGGCCGGTGCGAGACTAATCAGCGATTTCGTCCTTCCCTAATTAGCACGTCTAAGCCGCCCCAAGCGTCCACCTCGAAAGGCTGCAGGATAGGTCACCTGGCCAAGCACTAATTCCGTTCACTAAAAAAAGAACGACAAGCAACAGCATACTACACGTGAGGCACACTCAGCAACAAAGGAGGGTTACGGGACGCGAGATTCGCGGAAGAGCTGAGATGCGCGTTTAGTCTGGAAGCATCATCGCCAATAAGAAATATGTCTTTACTAGTTTCAGCGACCTAGACAGTTATCCATTAAATGAGAAGCGCCGCGCATTAACGGACTGGGGGCCTAACTCACAAAACGTTCTCGGTCGGTCGGCTCGGTTTATTTTCCTTAAAGAGCCCCGGTGGGGGTATTACTTAAGGGGGCGGGGTAAGCCATGTCTATTTATAAATAAAGTGACGCATGCATATCTTGCAATTATATTGCCGCGCGGGCTTCTTTTTCTATTTTTATGTAACCGGTCCGCTACACGTATCATCACTGCCTTGTGCTGACACCTTCGAGATTACTTTAGAATCTCCTGAGAAGCTTAAGCGCGCAGAGCGAACAGTAGAGTTTATTCTGGAACTAACACGGCCACCTACGATAAGGTTGGAATCTTCGATGCCACATGTATAAATGCCGACGCGCCTTACGGCAGATCAGGATACCAACGGCCAACCGTCTGATCGCCGCTATCAGTGTACAGCGTGTATTGCTTGTACTTTGACTTATTTTAGGGGCGAAGCTCCTTAAGGCGGCACCCGTTCGTCCCTCGTAGTCGTAGTCGTAGTCGTAGTGCGTAACTAGTCTTACGCTTTGACCTCCAAGGTGGTGCCGGTGGGAGATTTTTCCTGTGCGTTGTTGAACAATAAAAAATTCGCAGCGTTAGCTAAAAGCCGACTTCTTCTGTCTCTCATTCCCATTAGCAGCCATTCTTTACCTCCAAGGTAGTGCCTGGTGAGATTTCTCCTGTGCGTGATTAAACAATAAAAATTTTGTTCAAAACGCCGTTGATTGATGAAATAAACCAACGAAAGACGCCAGATGTTTTGTAAAAGCAAAACGAAAGAACGCCAGATGTTTCTAAAGCAAAACGAAAAGACGCCAGCTGCTTAACGAAAGACGCCAGATGTTCTCTAAAGCAATGGTTTTCTAAACAATGAAAGTTCACAGCGTACATGTAAAATTAAAGTGAGCTGCAAGTCGTCATAACTCATCGAACCTTTAGTATAAACGCGCCCGATCTCACGTCGGTGATGATGTACTGGGCAGAATTCACGGAAGATTCACGGTTTGCCGATGAACCTCCGCAGCTTCGCCCACTCATCATCATTCACTCCGTGGATATGCTGTGAATTTTTATTTCCTGGGCACAAGTTCGCCCTATAAAGAGTTTCGTCTTTAATAGCCCGAGTGCCGTGCTCGTTCAAGTTTGGGCGCGACACTCGCGCGGCTGAGCTACGTATTACTGGGGGCAGACGCTGCCCGCGAAGGCGGTTTGTCGCCGGACTTGCCAGCGGCGGCGGCAAGGACACGTGCGCGCATGCGCTCCTCATTCGGCCCAGAGCACTGCTAGTCAGCAATAGCTACATTATGACGCACCACAGATGCAATCCGAGAGCTCTGCGCGTGCGCGGAAGCGGGGGCGGCAGTTTTGTGGCCGTGGTTGCCCCCAGTTGCGATAAGAGCAGTGGCGCCGCTCGACGTTGCTTTGGAGGCCTGTATGCACACCTTCATACCATTGCACACAATTGTAATCACTTCCCATTTGCCAGCCGGCTTCGCTAGTGATATGTCCCGCATCGCGATTGCCTGAAATATTCTCTTCCGAAAATTTTTAGCCTAAGGCACTTTTGCGAAAACAGGCCAAGAAGTTCACATTTTGCCGCGTAGCTTATCACGTAAACTTTTCGGTGCATACTTACGCCCTACCGCACATACTTTCTTAAGAAAGCGGGCGTGCACTCGCGCAAACATGTCCCACCACAAAGCGCAATATACTATTTCGTGCGCAATAAACAAATGGAGATATCCTACAGATGACACCAGTGTTCGCAGCATTCCGCGGTCACAGTCAACGCTATACCTCAAACAAGCGCGTTCCACGCTACGGAAGCGACAGCTGGATTCGCCCAGTCGGTGTGCAGGTACACAGATATGTCACAGCACGGACCACCGCGTAAGCAGGCACGCACCATGCCCATAGCTTCTATCGGCGGAAATACGGGCACCCGTCAAGGCTGCCGGCACGTGTTGAGCCGAACACGAAGCTGTTTACATAAACGTGCAAACGGTTGATGGCTTGCCTTCACCGTATTGAGCTATCTCGACTGACAAACGCACGAGCGACGGTCTTCTTCCGTAAACAGAGCCACGATGCAAGGAACTGACTTGGGCCATATGCTCCTGCAGGTCACGTGCCTGGTCGACCATTGGAAACAAGATGGGAAAGGGTCGCCGTTGGAAACTATATACGGCTGAGTCGCCACTTATGTGCCAGATATCGAATGCATTCTTCACACTGCTCATACTAGGTGCTGACAAAAACAAAAATAAAAAGTCGCCAATATTGGCATCAATAAGTGTCTTGTACGGTTGTATATCGCGTTCATAAGTTACCACAGTTTCTGGGGATCCGACACGCAAAGGATATATGCATACGTAGTAGGCTATGCTCCGGCATTGCCAACACCTAACATTTTCGCCTTAGCTGGTTTAAGTGAGAACGAGTACACAGCGCACTGCTCCCATGCGATAACACACCTCGATTCGTCATATACTAAGAAAACAAGCACAGCAGAGGAAGAGAGAAGGAAAACAAAGAGAAATCAAGCAGAATTGCCTGGAAGTGCACTTAAACCCCGTCGCCCCTATCGTCGGCGCCAAATGAACGCTTCTAACAAAGCACGCCGATGCTCCTGCACTGCTTCGGCCATTGTGTGCTAGCTCCTGATAAGAACCTTCCATTATTTTATTTCCTGAAACGCGCGGCGATGCTCAAGCGACTTCCCGGAGGGCACCGCCAGGTCGAGAGAGCCAGGTCGAGAGACCCCGTAGTTTTATGCCGCACTGAGGCCAGGTGCGTCGCGTTATCGAGGCCCTAACATGCGTCACCAACGTGCGGTACACGTAGATCGCACGGCTCGCGAGTTAAAAGCGGGCTGAGTGCCACGACACTGCATATAATAAAGAAGCGCACTTGACCGCTGTAGTGCATGCAAGCTCTTTAGTCTTTCGTGCCGAACTTTTCGGCTTAAAGGAGGGACGTGGCAAAAGTTAACGTGGTGAAGATGTTAAGAAAGCACACATGCAGGGCAATATAGGACGGACACAGGCACCACTATTCGCGTATTTTAACGACCGACAGGTGGCAGTGATACCGAGCAAACATGGCGGCTGCATCCATGCAGGAAATCGTCGATATTCAGCTGAGTGCTCTCTTTCACGCTTTTTTTTAATTGTTGCATAAGATCATGATGGCTTTTCAGTGCTAACGTGTCGTGCTGGCCAAGCACAGCATGCATAACTGTAGGCATAAAAAATAGAAAAGAAAGCGCAACGAAAGTCGTCAGCCTAAAGTCCACGAACTTAAGCCGTGAAAGCGGAGCTACATACTCTGCCGGTGCGCTTCCATAATGCCTTCAGTGGCCAGCGTCAGGGACGCTGAATATTCTAAACAACGAAAAGAACAGAGAAAAGGCAAACACATCTGTGGTATACGTGCATATACATTGCTACAGGTAATAAATACTCCAAATTGCAACTTTGTGTGATACATTATTAATGAGAACTAACAGACGTTAATGCCAATGAAAGTTTCCTTGGCATCATTGCCTGTTAGTTCTCATTAATAATATGTCTAACAAAGAAAAACGAGCCCTTAAAAGTCATCTTCTTTCCTTCACTTTGAGTGATGCAGTATAGGCAGCCAGTTGATACACTACTTATACTCACCGCGGTCACTTGCTTGCTTTTCAGTGCAGAAATCCAAAGGAGCGCACTAACGCGTACATTAAATTCAGCGAAAGCGAGTGTCAGCAGACTATTTATTTCGAAACGCATTTGCACACGGTCATCTGCGAAAACAGGAACATTCCATCGACAGCTGCTGCACGTGGCATATGCGCTGCCGATGATTATTCGCGTCAGATGCCACGTGCGTGCACGTCACGATTGATTATAATTGTTACTTTATGCGTATGCATGACATTTCGGGTTCATGCTTGCTTAATCTTTTCAGTGGCACTTGCATATAAGCTAATCTATTCCTTTCTACCAGTTAAGACGCAGTACCTCCATGCTGGTGTTCAATGCGAGTTAAAAGTAAATGCCTTCTTACTTAACATTTCAGATCAACGATTCGTTATTGCTGAAACGTTCGGCCACTCGCACTAATCTCGTAACGAGTTAATTTACAAGTACCACAGCTTATTCCATTAGTAGTCGCAAATCACCTTAATGCGAAACATGCCAAGCCAGCGATAACAATGTCTGCTCGTGATTTATATTGAAATGCGGTCTGAACCTATGTTTGTATCCACGCGACGTCAATTTCGTAAAACTCGCTTATATGGAGTGTGCATACAGAACACTATCATAAAGCCGTCATTGTGAAATACTAGTTGTAGTAAGAGCAACGCGCTGGGCATTTCCATTAAAAGCATGCCTATACGTCACTTCTGAATGTGAAGCCTCGCCTTGTTGAGTCCGTTAGATCCGTAACATTGAAGCAGTGGTGCACGCCAGCTCAATGCGTTTTTGCGCGTAGGTATATGGTCGCTGTAGTCATGCGTTTCCAAACCATTCTTTCAAGTTCAGGGTAGCAAACCGGACGCGCGTGTGGTTAACCTCGCTGACTTTCCTTGCCCCTTCGCCCTTTCTCTCTCTCTTGGTATATGTGCTCGGAGCGCTCTATGTAAATGCCCAGCTAAATGTTTCTCGTAGAGAAAAAAGCGGAAAGGCGTTCATTCATATCCTACGATGTATAGTCTTTTCGAAGCGCCGCGAACTATATAGCGAGTGTGTACACCTGATGTGGTTGCCGACTTCAGAACGTCATTAAGTGGACGTTAGTATGTATTTTTGAGAGTCATATTGGGGTGTCATTGTGTTATCCAAGTTGTATACTGTATTTGCTGCGTATTTCTTACGTTCTGGTGTTACTGGGAGAACGCTGTTTTTTGAGTAAATTTCGGACCCTGTATGCTCTATGTTCGACACCTCTGAGAGCTGCGCAGCCAGCACCTTATATGTGCGCCAACATCTGCTTGTACAATGACAAAAAAAAGAAAAAGTTGCCTCTCGCTTCTTGCTTGAAATGACGTTTCGGTTCACGGCGTCAGCCAGACTCATTAGATTCAAACCCCGTTTAGTGCTTCAATAAAACGCCCGAAAACGCGTGTTCACCGCAAGACGTATTCAAAACAATACCAAAAGGGCAATAAAACATGCAGTCACGTTTGATGCAGTTAAAGCTACAATAAATAAGCGCAAAAAAGTTCCAGACGACATTAGCCGCTGGACCAACCACGAGCAATAAATCTAAACGAAATTGTTTATATAACGTATTTGGCCTTTACGTAACAGCCTCACTTCATTGCATAACGATGTCAGCCAAGCGCTTCCCCGTCAAGACTGTCTTTTCTTGAGCGGATGTTTACATGGATCGTCAAATACCGGTGCCACACGTTAGCAAATATTTACTAAAGCATAACGTCGCAGATACGTGAAGTGACGTTAATTAAACGTTGTTGCGTCGCAAGCGAGTGTCAAACAACGCGTGCGAAAGACCGATGCCCAGAAGACATCGAGCGAAGTATGCGTGCCCGCTGACAGCATGCCGCTGCTTCCAGACTTGAGAAAACGCCCCGGCAACATCAATCTTCCTTATTAAAAGAAGGCTCACAAACTCTTCTGTAGAGCGTGGATGTTTCTTGTGTGTGAACATTTAATACGCATTGTTTATGAGGTGTGAACATTGTTGTTGTGAATGGAGATCTTCGTGCACAAGTTTTGTATTGATTTGTGAAGGAAAGAAGATGACTTTTAAGGGCTCGTTTTTTCTTTGTTAGACACAATAGTAATAGAACTAACAGACAATAATGCCAAGGGAAGTATATAGGGGACGTTATCTGCAGTATTTAGAATATAAATGTGTAGAAAGTAAAGTGGACGAAAAGATAACTTGCCACCGGCAGCGACCGAACCTGCGACCTTCGAATACCGCGTCCAATGCTCTACCACTGAGCTACGGCGGCGGTCATCCCCCCGTCTACTTGGGGGGGGGGGGGGGGGGGGGGGGGGGAGTGATTCTTAATAATAAAAAAAAATACAGGAAGTGAAGATTAATGAGAGCCCCGCAACTGTCTATCTCATGGATGACACCTCAGCAGTAGCTCTCAGGGGGATGGGATAAGGAGGGATTAAAAGAGTAATAGGAAAGAGTAGGAGTGGGGGATCCTGTCAGCGGAGTTCATGGACGGGGCACGATGAGCAGGAGCACGAGGGCATCACGGAAAGGCGGGCCTTAATCGGTGAGAGGCGCTCGGCTTGGCTGACGTGGGAACCGTCACGGCACGACGATCGGCCAGAGGCACGGACATCACAGAGAGTCGAAACTCAATCCGAGGTGCACGGCGTAGCGGACGACGAAACCGTTCGCAGCGGCACGACGATCGGCGAGAGGCGGAGAAGACTCAGCATCGCGGACGACGCAACCACCACGCATGAAATCCACCGAGAGAATCCCGTCTACTTTAGAAGGTACATATGTGTATTTAAACCTAGGAGTGTTAGTCAGCGCCGATCGCAGCCATGGCGGCGAGTGTGGGACATGGCTATTGACAACTTCACGATGCAAATTATTATATAAGAGAAGTAGCCGGAGCCATGCCTATACAGGCACCAGCCTCTCCTTAAACACATTTAATAATAATGAAAATAAAAAAGAGGGTGGGGGGCAGCCTTGTCAACGGAAAGCACCCGTAAAATACGTTCTGGATTGCATTTACGCCAGTTGGTCTCTGCGGACTTGGAACTTATATAACAAGAACGTCGCCGTTGCAAGTGGCTCTCTTGAATAGGGTGTGAACTTCGGCCAGTTGGTTGGAGCAGCCGCGGTGGCCTAGTTGGCCTAGTCGTTACGGTGCTCGGCTGCTGACGCGGGTTCGGCCGCGGCGATCGCAATTCGATGGAGGCGAAATGCTAGGGGCCCGTATACTATCTGGAGCCTTCTACTACGGCGTCTTTCAAAGCCTGAGTTCATTTGGGACGTTAAAGTCCATAAAAGCATCGGCCTGTTGGTTGAACATACCTCACGCACTGCGCGAAAGCGATGGTGGACGACAAGGAAGGAAATGAAAAGGGCACGCGTGCTCGCCTCTCTTTTTGTAACTAAAATTTCTTGCACTGGCGATCAAAAATTTAAACAGAACACTAAATCACATCGCGTAATGTGCGGAATTATTGAGGTTTCCTGCAGATGTGCCATTGTTAACTTATTCCGCATTAGCGATGGAGTTCCCGCCACTGTACTGCAGCATCGACAAGAACTTTCTCGTTTTTGAGGAAGCTAGGCAAACTAGTCGGCATAGCAATTCAACGGAAGACTCTACAAGACCAGCCAGCTCCTTACAATGCGCATACATTACCTTCGGCCACTGTGCCTGCTTGTGGCAGAAGGTTGGGAAGCAAGCTATTCCTCGAAATGCAATTTCCTGGGGAGGTGTCGGCCGAATACCTGCCTTCTAAGATCTACTTATACCTGCCGCCACGGGGCAATAAAAGCGATAAACCAACTTATGTGTTACACTTGGGTGTTACTTCATTAGCTTGTGCCTAATAAAGAAGCAAGCCCCGCGGTTTATTCCCTTCTTTCGTTCTTTCATAGCGAGAGTTTCGTCCAGGCAGATTTCATGCCTTTAGGCAGCATGCGAGGGTTTATTGGTCAGCTGCCAGCTCGTAAAAAGATCACGTGTTGCGTTACGCCAGCTGACAGAAAGAGTGTTCCACACTCGCCCTCGTGGCTACGAGTGACGCTGGCTAACAATCCCAGGATTATACACGCACAGAAATGTCCAATAAAGTGGACGGGGGAGACGACCGCCAGTTGGTAGAGCATCGAACGCGTCATCCGAAGGTTCTAGGATCGCTGCCTATCGACGAAAGTTGTAAGTTCGCTCCCTGTCGAAGTCGCCTCTTTCGTTCACTTTAACTTCCATTTATGTCATAATTAATTACTACACTAAAGTTAAAAACTACGAATAATGCACCGTATATGCCTTCCTTCGCTTCATTATCTGCTGGCTTCATTAGGATGTGTGTCACAAAGAAACGAGCCCTTGATGCTTCACCCTCATTACGCATCGTGCAAACACTTTTAACAGCCGCTAATGTGAATACCCGCTAAAACCATTGCAATTGTATGCTCAATATATGCCAGTCGAGGGAAGCGCGGTGTCCTTTCTCCTTTCTTGTTTAATATGTACTGATGCGCTAGTTGGCAGCCATGATATTTGATGAAGCAGCGCACAAAAGGAGAAATTAATAAAGGATAAAGAATTAAAGTAAAAAAAAAGCGTATCGAGGAGCACAGCAGCTGCCGGCTCACATGACGTGCTACATGACGGGCACTGACTCTAGGTCGCGCTTACTGCCCCTGTAGCAGTACACAGCGCTGCATACTTGAATAATACTCGAATACTTGAATGCTTGAATAAAAGAAAATACTTCAACTTTTTCGCTCTATTTTCTAAATGTATCAAGGAGACGTTGAATAATTTCCAGCACCTGGAATTCTGTAGTGTGTCATCGAAATCTTATTACACTGCGCTCTCAGTACATGGTTTTTCCCTTGTCGAATTGGCATTCACCAAAGAACCGCTGTTCAACGCCGATGTTGGGGCGCAAGGGACATCGCGAGATTTATTAATTGCGAAATATTCTCTCATTGCGAGTCCTCGTCCGCTGACGCCCGCTTTGCACGTAAATAGTGCTTACCAGGGTTTTGGTCAGTATATCACGCGGATGAGGGGCCCTAATGTGAGCGGCCCATTAAGGGCGAGACAGACGGTACGATTTTTCATGCGATTCGACGTCCGACACGGCGGAGGGGAAACCGGAATGGTGACCTTTCATAGCATCGTACAGCCACCATTCCCTCTCCCCCACCGCGGCGTCGGCCGTCGGATCGCATGGAAAATCGGACCCGTCTGTCCCCCGCTTTAGACCCATTAGCGAGTCACGTTCGGTGAGCGTGAGAGAAGCGCCTCCTTGGCCTTCCCGAACGTGACGTTAACGCACGCGCCAGGTTCAGCTTAACTTCGCCGACGTGCTGGAACCGCATCACTGAACCTCACTGCACAGGCGCGATTATGTACGCACCGACGTGACAACGAAAACTCGTTTCCACACCTATGCGGATGCGGTTGTGTGGTTGGTTCTGTGAGAGAGAGAGAGAAAGAGGGCGAGAAAGAGAGAGAGAGAGAGAGAAACGCTAGCTCGATTAAGTTATGCAGCCGCACATGAGCACGTCGGCAAGCGTGCCAGAAGAGGTTGAAATTGAAAGCAGAGAATAAGTGAACAACAAAAAGGAACGCGTGACATGCATGGCAGCATCAGAATAAGGAAAACTGCTACCGTACGCATAGTCCCCCCCCCCTCCCAATTCCGACTTCCCATCCACCTATGCACAATAAAGCGCGTGGAACTTGTGTAAGAACTCGCTGACGGGCTAGTTGCTACGTGTTCTTTTGCACTATAGGTTCGTGCAGCGCATATAAACAGAGACAAAAAGGAACACAAGGTAGACTATAGGCATTGACTTCAAACTGCACTTTTAGAAAAGGCATTTGAACTGACTTCCAACAGCTTTGGTAAAATCGGATTGAAGTCAGCACCAGTCCACGTAGTACGTCGTTTTTGTCTTGCTTTCTTATGTTCGCGCTGAGCAAACTTAGTATTGAAGCTCGCGTAGGAGCATTTCGGTGAAACTTTCAGGTTTTTCCACGCAAGCTTCGTCCTCCACAGCACAGCAACAAGATTTGGTCTTTAGCTGTAGCACATCAAAAATACAAGCCGTAATGCAAGCGAACGCATGGTTTGTCGAATTATATTACCGATATTCAGAAGAAAGCATAAGAGAGAAAGTGCTACTATATGCGAGAATAAAAAAAAAAAAAACGTAGGTGCGCTCTCTCATGAAGGGCATGCGGAATAACTTGTTTACCTATTGGGCAGGTTGACATTCAGGGCTATGCAGAAATTGGGTCTAGAGAACAGTACGGCAGTTGCAGCGGAAATGAGGTCATAGCAGACAAGAGCAATAGATGAAGAATAATTGCAGGAAAAACGAGGTAAAGCAGAGTCAAGCCGTCGCATGTGCACAAGAAAAGGGAGGCGAAGGGCTTAGACTGCGCACGCGTGTTTCGTACTTTCGTTGTTTTGAATTTATTCAGTATTGCGAACGAGCTTAGATTCGCCATCAGGCCTATAGGTGTACGGCATGTATACCCATACAGTCGTCATTCCTCTTGGCTAACAGTGGACTCTCGCACGCTGAACTTCAGCTCCGTGTACATGCGGCCAAATAAATGTTTCTCCTGCTCCTGCTCCTCCTCTGTGATTGCATTCGTTTACTACAGCATTCCATGAGCGTACGCGCATACATACATACATACATACATACATACATACATACATACATACATACATACATACATACATACATACATACATACATACATACATACATACATACATACATACATACATACATACATACATACATACATACATACATACGTGCACGCGCGAAATCTGGAAGGAAGTACCTATAGATAATGAGGGAAGGAAATATACGGATAATAATAATAATAATAATAATAATAATATCTCCGGTTTAACGTCCCAAAGCCACGATATGATTATGAGTGGCGCCGTAGTGGAGGGCTCGGGAAATTTCGACCACCTGGGGTTCTCTAACGTGCACCTAAATCTAAGTACACGGGCCTCTAGCGTTTTCGCCTCCAGGAAATGCGCGGAGATTATCAGTACTCCAATACGCTGCTCCACGCATTCTACAAGTGCCTAGGAAAGGAGGGAGTGAACGAGAGAGAGAGTGATGAGTTCGGCATGAAGTGTTTCTACAGTCACGCACTCAAGTCCGTTACTTTCGGGTGAAATAACTGAGTGCTTCACAGCATACGCAGAAAACGAAGCACGCGAGCCCAGAAAACCACATAAGCTCTTGAATTTATGAGCTCTAGCTGATGAAGAGCATGATTTTCTTTCTCACCTATTCGCGGCAACATACCTATTGAAGCTTGCCTTCTCTGCCCGACAGGTCTCCAAACTGGACGAAAACGCAAGGGTGCGTAATTCTGTGCCAGCAAGCGCGCCTTCGAGCTGCATTTCATTTACCCCACGTTTCATCATTTGCATCACCAAATAGCTGAGCGACCCCATGACCCCGACTCCGCCTGCCTGCCTGCGCACATATCCGACACTCGCCGTCGGAGTGCATCGTCCTCGCGAGGGCGGCATGCAAGCTGTTGCCCCATTTCCCGCCTACTGCTGCTGCTGCTGCTACTGCTGTGCGCTCACCTGCAGCGCCGTGCTCCTATACATAGCCCGCCGCGCGTCCGTTGCATTCGCCGTCCCCATCTGTCGCTTAGCCTCGGTCCAGCTAGTGGCGACGAAAAGCCCCGTTGGATTCCTTTCCAGACTGTGCCCACGCCCGCACGCGCAATTCATCTCGTCCCACGAAGAGAGGGGCCATGCAGGTTGAGAGACGAAACGAAAAGTATCGCGGCGCCCGCATCTCAGTCACTCCGCACTCGCCCACTCTCAAATATTCACTGACGTCCCACATGAGCCGAGATGATGATGATGAAATAACTTTATTTATAAAGTCCAGTGAAGTTGTTTCGGGTTGGGCCGCAGCCCCGGCCTAGGCATCGGCCGCGAGCCCTTGGGCTCGGGCGGCTTCCTCGGCTCGCTGGACGGCCTATACAGTTCTTAGCAGAGCCTCCTCCTAGCGCGGCCTGCGCTTCGATACTGCCTCCTCGTGGTTTCTGTGTGCTTTGTCGTCTAAGCTCGAGCACTCCCATGGTAAGTGGCCCAGTGCTGCGCTTTCATCGCTCATGTTACATTTGTCTGTCAAATAGAGGTCAGGGTAACAGAGACGAAAGGTAACTGGGTTTGGGTAGGTGAGTGTTTGCAGCTGTCGCCCCGCAACTGCCTGCTTTTTATTTAATCTGTTGGGTGATGGTGGGTATTTGCGTCTTCCTAGCTTGTAGCGCTGCGTTATTTCATTGTAGCTAGTCATAAGTTCCTCCCACTCCCACTCTTCCTCGCGTGGGACCTCGGTCGGAGCGGCGTCGGCGTTCGCATCGGCTCGTTTCGGGAGCTCTCGAGCCGCCGCGTGTGCCGCCTCATTATCGGTCAGCGGGGAGTGTGTGTGTGTGTGTGTGTGTGTGTGTGTGTGTGTGTGTGTGTGTGTGTGTGTGTGTGTGTGTGTGTGTGTGTGTGTGTGTGTGTGTGTGTGTGCGTGTGCGCGTGTGCACGTGGGTCCATATAACGAAAGTATCATTTTTGCTTCGGATTTTTTGCTTGTAATTCGTTAGGATTCGCAGTGCCTCTCGGGAGACCCGGCCGTTAGCATAGTTACGTATCGTTTCCTCCCGAGGTTGTCAGCGGTATCTCTCCCTCTGCGTTATTTCCGTTTTGTTCGTTTTCTTCGGGTTTGCGACCTCTGCGCGTAGGTTCGTAGACTAGTAGCTCCGATTTCTCAGCGGAGCAGGTAAGGCCCATGTCCTCTAAAAAACTTTGAACCTTGTCCATGGCTCTCTGTAGCGTTTTTTTTTTTTTTTCGATTTGGCCGTCACATCCCTGTGTTACCCAGATGGTGGCATCTTCTGCGTACAGGCACGATGTTCAGGCCCAGATGCGTAAAATTTGATAAGCGCCAGCATAGACGTAGTTCCGAAAAGGCTGCACGTGAACCACAAATCCTTTGTTCTTCTTGCGAGTTTTGTCCAGTTCATCTAGCGCAACTACTGCAGCTTTCCCTCCTTCGTTGCACGGTATTAGGCAAAGAGAGAGTGGATGTGATTGCATTGCCCTGCCTATAGAGCATGTGCGCGTGTTCCCGCATGACAGCATCTGAAGTCGTCTGTATAGATACTCTAAAAATAGCGGGACGCCGTCGCCCATAGCGCCGTTGATAGCTGCCACGCCTGCACGACAGCCACCGCCTTAGGCGCATCCCCTTCCGCCCTAGTCACAGCATATGCGGCGGTGCCGATTAAGCTCATTCTCTGCCTCAAGAAACGAAGACTGTGACCGGATTTGTTTACATGCTGGAGACTACTGCTTATCAGACCCGACACAGCGAACTGCAGCCGATAGAAACACCAGAAACAAATGAAAACAAGATCGTTATGGAGAAAATAAGATGAGAGAGATAGAGAGATGGATTGCTTAGTACATGGAGGAAGAAAAACTTGGAAGGGAACATTACGTCACGCAGCCAGCCTTGGCAGGCGAACGCTCCGGTGTCGGACCAACACGTGACTTATTTCGTCAATATCACGCAAGACATGAGATTTGCCGAGACTTTGGTGTTTGGTGCGCTCGTTCGGCGCACACCGGCCGGCTCACGGAGGAGGTGCAAAAACAGAACTCAACCGGGAGTATTAAAACCTACCGTGCGCTCTGACGTTTTGGTCACGTGTTAGACCGACGCTGTACACTCTTCATTCGCATTGCCGCAATGCTTCCTACTAATTTTTTCGTTCCTCCACGGTTTAGTATGTTTTCTTTTTAGATGCTTGCGTAGCCTTACTCCCAGTACGATACACCAAGCGAATTGTCTTACACTAATGGTATGAAAGGTATATTCATACCACACGCACAAAAAAAAAAACAATTACGGCGTCGTGCGCTAGATGCATCACAACCATGCATCACAAGTTGCGGGCACGTGACCTATTCCGCAACGCTCTGTGCGCCGCCTTCCCTCCCGTCCCGCGCTGCGCGTTCAATGATGATGTACTGAACGACAGGGGCGTAGCCAAAGGGGGGAGGGGTCAAATCCCTCCCCCCCCCCCGAAAATTTTCAATTTTGCTTGCGTATACATGTACACGCACACATACAAACGCACGCACGAACATAAAGTATGGTTGAAGCCCCCCCCCCCTGAAAAAAATTTCTGGCTACGCCCCTGCTCAACGACACAGGAGTTAGGCCTATATTTAATGTTTCTTAAACTCTGCTGAAAGGCGACGCTGGGAGTAGCAATTCCAGCGAGGCTACAAGAGTGCGGGTCATTGTGATGACAACAAAAAATATCAGTAAAGTTCTGCGCAGTATTGTATGAAAGGACTCTCACTCAGCGCTGCGCTCGCCACTTCGCCGAGAACTGTCTCTCGGGAAAGGTAATTCAACAGCACTGATGTAACTACATCGTCACCACGGGAGGCCACGCTTTAGAGCGTTTTGTGCGACACATTGGCCTGCAACACTTCCTGTCTTCTTTCTCCACCTCTATCGATTATTTAGATATTCTTTTTTCCTCCCGCGAGAGTGAGTTGACGAAGTCTCCTGAACGAGTACACCGCGGCGTGCACGCAGAGCAACTTCAGTGAAGCAAGAAAACAAAGCCCTACGTGCAAATGCAGCATTAATCTTCGGGCAATTCACTGCTACGTATACAGAGTCTTCACAAACGCTTGTAGAGTTTTCCTGTTCTCTTTCAGAGTGATGAAAGTCGTAGAACTGTTGGTGTATACCGAGGGATACAAGACCACGCTTTTTCGGCGAAAAAAAAAAATGCCCACAAAGAAGAACGAAAACGCCATTGATTTAACACGTCAGCACTTTGCCCGCTGGGAAACGGGAAACACTGCGCCTCTCACGCATTACTGCTTAAGTGCCTCGCACTTCCTTAGGTTCGCCACTGCATTCGAGGCATAATTGAATCGGGCAACATTCATGAGCGAGAAATGGAGAGGTGCCCCTCTGATTGCGATAGAGAAAGGACTCCGTGCCGGCCCACAGCGTCTCGTCCTGCGACCCCTAGGACCCGCATAATTAAATAAGGTGTTTCGTTCTAAGCATGCTCCTGTCTTTTTGCTTTGTCTCTCTCTCTCTCTCATTGTAAGTGCGCAACGAGGACTTCTTCCTCACCGAGGCACAACACTCGTCGTCCGAGAATTGCCCAACTCTAAGCTTGCGCGCCCGCCCAGCTTCCAAACCGCGCTTTGTTCTCGCCTCTATCACATTTGGTCAGAACGGGCGGAATTGATGCCTGGAATAGCGACCTAGACGGACAAAAAAGAAAAAAGAAAAAAAGAAACGAAAAGAAAGACACCACTGGAAGTGTGAAGTAAAGCCGCATAGAAGCCCTGATGTCGTGACTAATGAGTGTACATGTGTGTACGAGGCACAAAGGTTAAAGTAAAGAAAATTACGTGACAGTGAACATGTATATAATGGATGATATTACTCTCAACCCAAGAGAACTGGCAGCAGTGGTGAGGTATCCATCGAACACAGTTCTCCGAACTATTTTTGCACGGTATAATTTCGCCGTGCGAGAAATTCTGCCAACAAATTTACCTCAGATGTCGACGAAGTGTCGTATCCATGCGGTCTTCGACTAGAAGTTATAATCTCGTCAAACTGCAACGCGTAGACCACAACGCCGCCAACGTCCCGCGATCTACGGAAGAAACTGTGTTTCAGTGAAGGTCTTTGGTGGTTCCTGCGACGACAAGTTGGCCGAACAAGCATCCTTCCCGCCTCAATATGTTCGAGTCGAAGTGAAACCACAAAATGTAAACTCTTAAACTATGTAATCGCTTAAATCACTTAAATCTCTTTAATCGCAGGAATAGAAGCGCAGCGACCAGGCACTACAGTAAAAGAGAAAGAACTTAGCGTTGTATTGTGTTTTCTGGGGTTGAGTTGCAGTTGAAGTATGAAGCCGGGGAACTTTCAAGAATGCTAGAGCAAGCCGAAAGGACGTTGGCTGAATTGTTGTACATACATAGAGCAAATTGATACACACTGCTTGCACTTGATACAAAAAAGTACGCATGATTCACAACTATACAAAGTACTGCGCCTCGATACACTTAGTAATTTTCAAACGGCAAACGCTGTCATGCGTGTATCACGGAATAAATTATGGGCATCATCATTACTCGCACAGCATTTAATTATCCGCTTCGCTAAACCTTCGCTTCACAGAATTCAAAATGTGTATCGAATTTGCACATATTTTGTTTTTGTGATCGAGCTTCATCTTTGTGCGGCCTTTTTCTTACTCGTTATCCGTGAAATGTGGGAAGCTCTCCCGCTGAAGGAACCGGCTAAAACGAAATTCTTAGCTGAAAAAAAAAACCCGAAAAAAAGGACTTACAAAACAATGTCATCACAAGTCTATAACGCTATTACGAAATATCAGCATGGTAAGAAAGCAAGTCACGAAGAAAATAAAGAGGAAAGAAAAAACGATAATACAAGTAGGGGAAAAAACGCGATATTGATGTGATCGATGGTTCTGGAGCGAAGGTTTCTGAAAACCGCCTGGAGCCCCAAATTAGGCGTAATGAACAAAACTTCCCACTATTCTTGTAATTAATTTAAGTATTTTTTCTGCACATATATATATTTCACTTGCCCAACGTCCCCTAGATCTTTTTTTGTTTTTTTAGGGGGATATATACAACGATTTTTCAACATTTTTCGCGGACGTAGTCGAGCGGACATTCTCGATCGGATCTATAGAATCAGCACCAACTTCACAAAATATGTGAGGGACAACCGGAATGTTGAGAAGGCCCAGCGATGTGAACTAAATGCGCTTCTCCATATAAGGTGTTGCCCTTGTGCAGGCAAATACAGACACACGGCAAATCCTACAGATTCTTGCTGTCGGTGCGCATTCGCCTACCATACGTGATCTTACAATAAAATGCATCCTGACACAAGACGGTTCGCTCGACATCTGCGCAGGAATTCAATATCGTAATTTTTCTCCTTTTCTTTTTTTTTACCCTCTGCACTATTACACATAAGTTATATTCGCGTCCTCAGTCTTCCCAAGAAAGCTCAATATTTCGTGCGTGTGTGTGTTTACTTTTTTTTTCCTTTCTGCTTCTGCGTCCTTCTGAGAAACTGCTCAGTTTTGTGGCTTCCATCGCAAGACCCTGACAGTTCTCGGGCCCACAGTGAGGCTTCCATCGCCTTCGCCTTCAGAAGAAGCTCTCTCAGAAATCCACGCTCATCGGCTTCAGCCCGTGGCGCAATTTCGAGCTATCGACACGGACCCCGCGTCCGGTTAATATTCGCCATAACCATGGAGCGCGCACTCGGCGAGCGCCTGCAACACATCCCAGACCTCCAGAAATGAAATCATGGAGCAACGACCCGCAAACGTGTTTACTGACTGGCAATATATCGGACGTTTCACGAGAGTTAACCGATACGCTCATGCAGCACATCGCTCAAGTGAACGAGGCTCTCTGCTGGACTAGGCGAGGCAGATACACAACTGCGAAGACGAGTTCGTCGCGGTGAGAAATGAAAATATAACCATCTTGGTTTTTATTGCGCGAAGCGGCGAAGAAAGACTAAATTGATTCGCGTCGGCTGCTGTCTGTTTGCACGGAGCGCATGTTCAAACACCACTCAACCAGACTGCACTCCTTCTTTTAAACGCGATGGGTAAGTCGAGACAGCGAGCTTTTTAGAGACGCTTTAATCAGGAGTCATGGCTCACACATTTTTTGGAAACAAGTTATACTCACGAATCGCGCATGCAGTCTCCGAGCGCATGTCTTATTCGTGTGTTTGCAGGGCCCCTGCATATATCATAGTTATCAATCGTCACAGGGAGGCAAGATATCAACCAGGCTAACATCTTCAACATATGATTCGAATATGAAATACATATTTCTCTTCATGTTTTCCAGAATAGGGAAATACTTTACAAACTCTTTCAACGTCAATTCTTTATACGAAAAGAAAGTTCTGTATTATATGCACCTGAGTGGCAAAAATCATGCAATACTAAAGACAAGAAAGCGTTCGAGTTCTGGGTAATTCATTGAAGATGTTTCTCATGAACTCTCAAAAATTCAATCCAAATCTAATTTTTCCTCCAGCCTTCGGCTCAGCACGTGAACTGAAATCCTCAACAGCACTGCGAAAGCAAAAAAAGTTCTGGAGCCCTTGCCCTATCGGGAAAATGGGGGCAAGCGAAGCTTGTCATGCGCGTGCCTGACGTACACTTCTTTCTTTCTTTCTTTCTTTCTTTCTTTCTTTCTTTCTTTCTTTCTTTCTTTCTTTCTTTCTTTCTTTCTTTCTCATTGCGCAATGCTCCCTCATAACTGTTTCCTTCCTCCCTGCCGAGAACTGGACCTTCATCCACGTGCTTAGCAGCGCAACACTTCAGTTGCTAGAGGCAACAACGACGGTCATGCGTTCGTATCCAGGCAACAATGAAATGCGGCAACGTCAAATGACAAGTCACCTCGATAAAAGATAAGATTGCCTTATCAGAAACGGCTGATCGCTGACAGGGCCACGATCGAGAGAGCATCAGTAACTGGAAAACGGCGCATACAAGTGCGCATGTCATCGGCGTACCTTCGAGGGCCGCATTTCTTTAAGGTCACCGGTGCCGTATCTTTCGCGTACGACGACGCCGAAATCTGTGAGTTATAGAAGCTTCGCTTAATAAGAGAACAAAATTATGGCAAAGCAGTCGCCCATAGCGTAAACCATGCAAAGTTAGACGCGGCATTACAGCTGCTACGACAGAAACATTCGGAGCAGTGGCGGCGGCTAAAGGCGAGAGGATTCCAGGCAAGCTTTCACGCCGTTCTCGCGTCTTGACAGCTTGTATTAATATCGCATGTTCTCGTTTAGAGATGCCACGGCGTCCTTCGAGAGAGCGCACCAACAGAGCAGCCTTGATTGTGGTAGAAACGCGCCTGCTGCCTTCGATCGATTTTTTTCTTGGGCGTTCGATGAAAGATGAAAAAAAAAGAAAAAAGAGAGGGAGAGAGAGCCCTGTATGAAGAGGATCGTCTCCGTACCTCTGCATGAAAGAAAGAAAGAAAGAAAGAAAGAAAGAAAGAAAGAAAGAAAGAAAGAAAGAAAGAAAGAAAGAAAGAAAGAAAGAAAGAAAGAAAGAAAGAAGAAAGAAAGAAAGAAAGAAAGAAAGAAAGAAAGAAAGAAAGAAAGAAAGAAAGAAAGAAAGAAAGAAAGAAAGAAAGAAAGAAAGAAAGAAAGAAAGAAAGAAAGAAAGAAAGAAAAAGATTATATCGGGGTTCTTCCCTCCCTTCATTGAAAAAAAAATAAATCAAGCCATCAGATGTTCAGCTCCCGCAGGTGTCGGAGAATTCTCTTAACACCGTACTCGCGCACCGTGATCACAGCGTGCAACGCAAAGCGCTGGAACACGCGAATGCGAAGAACGGTAATTTAAGAGATAAGTGAAGAAAGGAAAAGATGGAACGGGCAATTTGCAAAGCGCTGTTTGTGCAATTCGAGGCAGCAGAGACCCCGACCGTAGCAACAGCGCGCCGACGCGTAGTCATTTTCAGCGCGCCTGCACAACTTAAGCCGAACTCGACGATTTGTTGTGCGTCGCAAAGAAAAAAAAACAAGAAAAGAAGGCTCAGATAGAGACAGAAAAAGCGACTTCATTTGAGAACGGATTAGGCACTTCGGGAAGTTTACAAAAGTTGTGCGCCGTGCACCGGTTTAGACAGAAAGAGAATCATTTTCTCACGTTGCAGTGTATCCTGGGCGGCATCGTACTTTTTCTGTTCAGGTATAACAAGCTAAACTTTAGCCAAGACCGGCGACGCGTATGGCGGTGTTAGGAACATTTCGAAGGGCGCCGTCTCCGACGTCTGGTTGGCGCTAAACTTAGCCTCTGTGGGCGCCAGTGAACGTTGGTATACCGTGCGGTTCAATCGTTCCCAATACGGCCAAGAAAATCCAGAACGACCGGCGAATGGTTTTAGGGTAAAAAAGAAGAAACGGAAGCGCGTCGCTAACGTGAAACGGGCCTTCTGCGGCAACGGTGTCCAAGTAGGTTCCGAGTTGTTTTACGAGCCCCGAAAACAGCTCGACCCAGAATCCGCTGCATGGAAAGCCCATTCTGGATGCTCAAAGATAACGACCGCCTTAAAGCTAAAGGGAGGAACATTATTCCATTTCGTTTAATTCGTGCAAATCATTGTGTGCCACATTGCGGGTACATTGCGAAAAGTAGGTTCGTCATCACTTCGTTTTGAGCATTTTAAGCAAAAAAAAAAAAGACTATTCACCATCGAAGTTCTAAGATCTTCGAAAACTTAGATATTCGATGGATACCCCAGTCTTTCAGCGCACCAGCCCACCACTGTAACCACTAGGTCACGACCTTTTTCTTTACAGCCGATTAATGAACACTTTCAAATCACTAACACCCGTTTCTTACATTAGAGGCATATGCGAAACCAAAGTAAATTGAGTAAGGCATCTCACACTTGGTCTGGTCAATTAAAAAAAAATATCAACCAATTCCACACAGTGAAAACCGTCGGACAGGGAAGCTGTAAGCACGCCAGTGTAGTGATTGGCTAGCGAGATCGCGTGGTGTCGTGTACCTGCCGCTAGATTTCAAATACGCGCGCTTACACATTTAGAGCATTATCAGCTTCGTCATTGTCATCAGTTCACTGACGTCTATCAAAGGGGGTACCTTGTGCAATCAGTCGGCAGCGCACACCTGTATTTTAGGCGAAAGTATGCCGGGCGATGTTCTTGCAAAGAAAGCAGGCGTGTGGGATATACGTGAGCGTCACGCCGATAAACATCCCGTACGCCCCGCTTAAATCTTAAAACGGGACGTGCAACGTAAAACTGCTATTGCTCAGCAATAATAAAGCGATTCGTCTTATGATAAATCCACGCTGCACATCACCTTCAACACACACCGTAAGAAATTCGAGCAGCGCAGAGGTAGCATTCATATTTTCATAAACGAGGTTTCTCTTATAGGAGCGTAAGGCAGAAAATTCTCATCCGGACGAGGCACGACGACAACAGTACAGTTTTACAGGCTTTAGCTGATAAACTTTAAGTAAATAGGTGCATAAGAATGGGGTGGAGCGCATTTGGCAGGCATTCGGAAATCATGAATGGTAGTTTACCAATATCCCTCAAGAGAAAGGTACGTAACAGCTGCATCTTACCGGTACTTCCCAACGGAGCAGAAAACTGGAGGCTTACAAAAAGGGTTAAACTTCAATTGAAGAAGACGCAGCGAGCCATGGAAGGGAAAATGATAGGGGTAACCTTAAGGGACAAGAAGAGAGCAGAGTGGGTCAGGGAACAAGTGGATGTTAAGGATATCTTAGTCGATCAAGGAGAAGACTTGGGCATGGGCAGGGCATGTAGCGCGTAGGCAAGGTAACCGCTGGTCATTAAGACTGGATTCCAAGAGAAGGCAAAAGCGCCAGGGGGAGGCAGAAAGTTGACAAATGATATTAAGATATTTGCGAGGATAACGTGAACGCAGCAAGCACAGTACCAGGTTGATTGGCGAAACATGGGAGAGGCTTTTGCCCTGCAGTGGGCGCAGGCAGATTGTTGTTGTTGTTGTTGTTGTTGTTGATGATGATGATGTTGATGATGATGATAATGATTACTTTTTAAACATCCAGCTCTTTCCTCAAGGCACCAACTGAACAGAAGCACATCGGAATGCACCCAGCGCTTCGTCCATTTGAAGATCCCACTGCTGGCTTTCAAGCAGTGAAGCGTGCGTTTCTGTACATCTCAAAAGGCTGCCCATAAATATGCATGCGCACATAAATATGCATGGATGTAAGCCGCCTGTCTCACAAAACGTGCGGAGTGCAGCGAGCAGTGGCTTATTAAAACTTCTACGACCGGTCGTCAGGAAGTGTCTCCTACTGTATACATTCAGGGTGGCTCTTTTGTAACAGCGAATAATTATAACAACCGGTTTGCTATTCTACGCTAAGGGGAGAGGGAAGTAGAAATAAATATGGAAAGAAGAGTGCCTGCAATAATAGGCTTAAGGACGGTACATCGAAATGAAAGTGGTAAGCCGGCTGTTTGATTAGAGATTCGGACAAGTCTTTCGAAGCGAGCGTCGTTGTTGCTGTTCGCCATCGGAAATGCTAAAGAATGGATGATATTTCATGCTGTCGAGTACGACTGGCATACCCTACAGCCACTGTCATCGTACTCAGAGCGAAACTAAACGCGAAAGTAGGATTCTCTAACAAAGCACCGCTTCTCCTTTATTTGACGAGTGCAGTGTTGGTGTCCGTCCTTGGGATTAATGGGATTATTGATCCTGCAAGAGATCATGCCCCGCAAGCGAAATCCCATCTCATGAGAAAACAGTCAGTTACAAGACACTCAAAGCAAAGCAAAGAACAGAGGATTAGAATGACATAAATCCGATTAGTAACTCTAAATCATAACGAAAGGAGATTAAGCAGCGCGCAGTTTAAGTTCAAAACCAATGGGAGACAGTTATATTGGCACACCCAGTATAAAAGAACTTAATCCTAGTCCACGGAGTGCTTTTTGAGCTGCACTGCAGAAGCCCACATTTATGTTGAATTAGAAAACAACGTTTCGTTCTTGGAGCAGCGACCAATATTAGCGAAGCCAATGACCTAATAGCCTTATGTTTAAGATACATTGTAGATGGTGCAAAGCGGGGGACATTGCTCATCGTTAGATTCTACGAAGAAAAAAATGTAATGTCTTCACGTCGGCCTTCCACTGTAAAAGGACGTTTTAGTAGATGGAGTGCAGGTGCTCTATCGTGAGAGATATGCGGTTTTTTTTTCTTGTTAATCGTTGTTGCTACTGCAAAGGGAAAAGTCACTGCGACCATTTCGACAAGCAATTTCCTTCCAATGAAAAAATACAATGCAAAACATGCGCGCAACGCGGTACGAATAAAGGAGAATTAATTCGTCATGTCACTTTCTACAAACAACAAACAAGTTCTATTTTCGTGAGGAAAGGGCCAAACAATATCACCCTAATGTATCGTGATGATACTAACTCAATTAAAACAAGATAAGCAATACTTCCTCATGTTTTTTTAAACGTTCTCTTTTTTTTTAGAAGGAGAGAGAGACAGCCTTTCTTTTAATAAAACGGCGTGTCGCGATGAAACAAGCGGCCGAGTACAGCGCAAAACACCAGAAATAAACACGCACTCCAATTCTAAAACCACGAAACTCTACGTTTCTGGCTTAGAAATAGTTCCCGCCTCTATAATGACACTGAGCGAAGAGCAACGAAACACTGCAAAATTTGTCGCTAGTTTTGCGAAGCGGCGTCATCAGAGTTGACAACTATTCAACCGAAACAACAATAGCAAGTTTCAGCCACGTGGTCTACATGCTCACAGAAAAGAGAGAAAACGGGAGAAGAACGGGAGAGAAACTAGCAGTCCAGCTCACCACTCTGCACTGGAAGGAGGAAGAGTAGAGGAGATGGGAGAAAAGAAGAAAGAAAATCTTAGCAATACTTGTTGCTCGGCTATAGCTGGTACATGCTTACTGGAATACAAAAGAAGCGTAAGCACTACAGAAAGGACACGAGAGAAAGGACACGCCTGTTTTTTTTGTTTCGTGTCCTTTACGCATCCGTTTGTATCCCAGTTTTCTTTCTTTTTTTACTGTAGTTTCGCGTGTGGGGAGGAAGTGAGAAGTAGTAGCTACTGTGTAAGGGTCCACTATGTAGCCGGTATATTTCAGCGCACGCTGATTGGATAGAGAGAGCTTGACAACTGGTGCCGGTCCGCCTATTGTCACCGCCGGCTGTCGAGCGCTATCGAAAAGCGCACGCTAATGTGGACGGTCCAATTACTGTCGCCTTTAAGGAACATCCCTTTCCGCTCCTGCACTGTACTAAGAATGGAGCCAGCTGACAAAGGCAAGTAGGCATAGAAAATAAACTATTCTTCGCTTACCACTTTAAACCTTTTCTCCGAGCAATCTAGCAGACCTTACCGTGCCTTTCTTTCGCTTACCTTTCGTTCTTTCTGTCTCTCTCAGGTAATGCCCTCACTCAAGATGCGGCACACACAGCGGCGCTATAGTAGCCGCGTACAACTGTATCGCCTCTTACGCGACTCCGCACTAATGGCGTTCAGTGTATCGCAGCGAGTCCATGGACGCAGAGAAATACAAGGCACGCACACACAGCTTCCAACAATCGGAAGCTAACGCTGTACGTGTATGTCCTGTCCTTCCTGCGGGTCCGCACATTAGTCGCACTACAGTGAACACCTTCGTGATGACATGCCTCCAGACTAATCCACGACCCTGATCCGCAATAAAGCAGCCACGCAACCCCGTTTCGGCGGAAGCCAGCGTCGTTATGACGCGGAATTCGCAATTCGCGAGGAACGCGAATAGTGCCGGCATTTCGATGTTTCTTTGTACGCGCTTCCCAAAGTACTGCGCAGGTGATGAGGCGTCAATCGTTCCGCGCGACCGGATTTCCTTTCCGTCGCGCGGCGTGGCATCAGGAGTGGCATCAGACGTGTCTGCGCATCGCGGACGAGCCGAGCTCAAAGAAAGCTATCACACTGGCATCTTCCGCGTTTCCCCGTTCGAGCGTGATCCCGCTGTTGCATTCGCTTTTCCCGACATGCGAACAATCAGCGCCATAGAGCGCATGTTGCGTATGCGGTGGCGGCCTTTGAGGGAAAAAGAACAAGTTGCATCGAGCAGCAGCAATGAATCAGGCTGGCTGATATACCCTCGCAGGGGTTCAGAATCAGTTAGACTCGCCCGCCGTGATAGCCTATAGCACGTAAGGTGTCACGCTGCTAAGCTCGAGGGCGACGGGTTCGATTCCCGGTCACAACGGCAGCCGCATTTCGTTGGTGGCGAAATGCAAATAAAACCCGTGTGCTTAGATTTAGGTCCACGTTAAAGAACGCCAGGTGGTCTAAATTAATCGAGAGTACCCCACTACGGCGTTCCTCGTAATTATATTGTGGTTGTGGCAAGTAAAACCTCAGAAACTACTATTATTAAGTCAATGAGACTCGTCTTCGCAGTGGTGACTCGTCAGAAATACGAACAAGCATGTCTAGAACGCAATGTAGCCTGTAAATGGAGCTTCTTAAGGTTTCCGGATACAGCTGGGATGCTTGCCCTTCCCCTCCGCACCTCCCCCCTCCCTTCCCTTTACCCTGTAGACAGGTTAAAGGATACAAAGAGCGCCCGTGCCAAACTTCAGTGGCGCACAACGGATGTATTAATAGTTCTAGGCAGCGTCATCAAGCCTGCTTAACGCCTTTTAACTGCAGAAGGATGCACATTTGGGCTCGTTGGTCCATGATTATAAGCAGGAAAAAGCGCTGTAAAACGGGAAGAAACGAGAGGACACAGACCACTGTGCTGGCGTTACTACAACGCGTTTGTTATCAGAGGCGTTACGTTGAGCTAGTTCGTTAGGGCTGACAACTCTACTCGCAGTAGAAACGTACCAATGGCAAAGTGCGTCCTACCACGCCCTCCTCTCTCCGTGTTCTCATCCACACAAAAATACTTCCGTTACGCCAAAAACAGAACAGCGTAAAGATCACTCGGTGCTCGTCGTGTCAAGCGAGCTTTATCGTTTGCAGTGCAGCCTCGCTTTCGCTGCTGTCCTCAGTTCCCGCTCTCAGTCCTCGCGAAACACAAGGAGGGCGTTATTTTGAGCCTCCAGTTTGCAGCGTGAACTTCACCAGCGTGGGCAAACCCAATCCGGAACAAGACAGGCGAACCTTTCCGCATCTACGACGCGGTCTCGTTATTTGCATAACCTATTACGTATGCGACGGATTTGCATTTCTCAAAGCCAAAGGATCACCCGAGATTCTCGACGAAAAGGCAGTGGACCGCGTGAAAAAAAAAAAAAAAAGTCAGCCTTGGTTTCTCTTGCTACACGAATGACATTATACAGCCAATCAGGAAACTGAGCAGAGGTCGTTTTTTTTTCTCTCTCTCTCTCTTTCTTGTGGACGTAGTGTTTTGTATGCATATTATCGAGCGCGACCTCGAGAGAAGATCCTGCATAAAGTAAAAGGAAGGTTAACGCACCATTTCTGTTTTTCACTCATGCCTGCCTGCCAAATATAGGCTTCGGAGTGCCACGCACACGGCTGGCTCTGATTGGATATATATATATATATATATATATATAATATAATATATATATATTTATATATATATATATATATAATATATAATATATATATATATATATTAATATATATATATATATGGTTTTCGTAACAACAGAATAGCAGTACCGGTGTGCCGATAGCCTCTCATACCAGTCCGGAAAGGATAAAAAAAGAACTCCCTAAAACGGACAGTCGAGGTCATCGCTGCGCGCCTTCTCAAATAACGTAGCGCTTTCTTCCCGATATTTCTTTTTTGACTGCAATATAGACTCGCGCTTAAATACTTTGTGTGCATATATAATTGTATTAGATGTTGGCCGGAAGATCGGTGTTGCCTATGAAGTGAATCAGTGTCTTGTGGAATCTGTTATCACGTATCCAGAGGTCATAGCTGTAGCGAAGGCCGGATCGCAGTAGATTAGGGGGAGCGTTACAATTGTAACCCTTGGCATGTTCATATAAGATGTATGCATCCGCTTTTATCACTGGAACAGAGCAGTACGGTCACGTGGCACCCAGTGATAAATGGGACCAGTTGCACGTTGAGGCTCCGCCACAGCCCGAAGCCTCCTAAACACGACTGCCTCCGCCCGAGTGAGATGAAGGGGAAGGGATCAGGCACACGGTTGGATACGAGCACGCGTGTCCCGACGGAGAAACGCTGCGTTGTGAGTGTTCGAGAACTCTCATCAGAAGCAAAGCTTCTTTCCTAATCTTCTAAATGCTGCACTTTGCTTAATTGCTCAGCTGATGAGTCAGGATGAGAAGAACGGCCTCTCGATCTTGCTGCTCTAAAGTATATCGCACTTACTTTGCCTAAGTAACGGATGAGCCCGGCGAAAGAACGACTCGCTGCTGACCTATAGCTGGTTGCGCCACCGGAGACAGTGAGGCATAAATTGAAGATAAGTTACAGCGAATTCGGGACAGCGGCATCCGCCTTCTGCCCCGTTCGTTCTCTGCCATCGAGTCTGCATTCTCCATATTAAGAACTCCAATTTTCCTAAATATGTAAAGGCTCGTTTACACCTGCGACTAGCACCGATTGCGCGACCAAGTTAGTCCCAAAAGCGAGTGGTCGCAAGTGGCCGCTTTTGTCGCAAAAGCTCGTCGATCGCTGCTCGATTTTTCAGTCGTGCGACTTCCGTAGCAAACCTCCTAACCAATCGTATGCGAGGGAACAGGACGACAGCTTATTTTACGGGGCAATGGCAATGTGAGCCATATGCGAGCCAGGGTTGCCAATGGTGGCTACTTTTCGCCAAATTGGCGAATTTGAGAGGCTCATGGCGACCTAAAATTATGAATGGCGACATGGCGAATTTTTGGCGATTTTCGGCTTAGGTCTCCACTGAGTTATGCATCCTGAGCCCAGTGTCTTCCCAACGAATGAGCGGCAACATTCTCTCTATTTTTCTTGGTTTTAGACCCCTGAGTAGAATGTGCGCATTAAGCGTCATTCGGTATGTTCGTCCCGTAACTCGTGTGTATCTCCTCAATTCATCTAGATGCAGGAGGTACTGGAACGTCCCCCAATGACATTCCAGCAAAATTTAGGTCAGCGGACTGCCTTGCAAACCGCGAGGGGGCAGTGTATGACTATAAGTTATGGCTATAGGTGCTTTAAGCTTCTCTAAAGTTCCGCTTCTGAAGGAGCTAGACGACGGGTTAGCCGCCTGCTCCGACCATTTGTTCCGCCAAAGCTCCAACTGTTCTGAATAGCTTGGCGACTTATTCACCGTTGCAGTACCCCCAATTCAGCTCGTAAAGGCTGTTTTGGAATAGCGAAGAGAGGCGGATACGCGGCTATTTGTGCAATAAACAAATATTTATTGAGGCATTTTCCACTGCTCTCGGTGAGCGTGTGCAATGAAAACAATTGGTATATAACATTTTACATCGTCTATCTGTTCATTATTAACGCATTGGATTGACACGTGTAGATATTATAAGTGACTATATGAAAAGGTCGGTGGCGTCCGCTATCATATTAGTTCACACTGAAAAGGTGTAAGACTCACTAATGATCGGTTCCTGTAAGAATTCTCTCGAGTTACCTTCAATAAACCTTTAATCATTTTATTTCATATGAGGGTACGTAAAGCTGTCTACAAACAACGCTTTCACGGTTTTCGCTTAGGGTTTAGCACACTTTTACCCTTGAAACGAGCGGACAGGAATGGGATATCATGAGCGTTTCAATCATTCACCCTTGCGCCACCACGTACATCTTGCGGCTAGTCGAGGAAGCAGCACCATGGACTGCCATGGTGAAGCGGGAGATACGAGTAGCATTGAGAAACGTCAATATAATTTAAGGGTCTTGGATGGTACTGTATTCTACGGTGCTATAGGTGAGTGGAAATTTTTATTACTAGTTATGCCGCACCTATCTAGAATGGCGACTTTTTTGGCGAAGTCTGTAAAAAAAATGGCGACTTTTGGCGACTTTTTGCTCTTCGTTTGGCGACATTTACTCTAAAGTCAGTGGCAACCCTGATGCGAGCAGCCATGAATTCTGTGTGGCGACGGGAATAAGTCGCACGCAGGCGCGAACATCGGTCACCTTGAGTCGGTTTTTGGTCGCCAATCGCAAATAGTCCCGCAAACGTTGCAAGTTACAGGTGTGAATAAGCCTGAATATCAAGCTATAGCATCACCCGCCGCAGCAGAACACGGCTTGCTCCGGTGTTCCTCTGCACGTCGTTCCTTCGCTACGCTTCAAAAACGTTTTCACAGTGCAAGTTCACCAACTATCAGTTTCTCGATCTTACTAAAACTAACACATCATACTCAATAAATCTCATTTTTCTTTCATCTATTCTCTCTTCTCCTCTTTTCTTTTTAAACGCTTTTTCCAACTACCATGTTGGGTACAAGCCGGAGACTTGTGGCTGCGTAATCTCCCTGCGTACCCCCTCTCTCTTTCTCTCTTAAACATTAATTATAAAACTTGAAAATAACATTTCACAGAATTCCGAGCAAGTACTCATTATCGCCGTAATCACTTGCAGGTCTCTTGCTAAACATGAGATGTTTTGTGCGCCACAAACAAAGAGAAATACAAAATAAACAAAAAATGTTTCTCAAAGCCCGCCCATGCCTATACGTACTGAAAAGCGGGGCCAGTAGTTCGCTGAGCAGCCGTACTTAAAGAAAGAGAGGACGGCGTATGTTGGTTTTGCGCAGTATATTTTCTAACGTTTCGGCTCGTGGACCAGCCTTTGGCAAAGGTTGGTCTCCTGAATTCCACCACGTTCAGGTCGCGAGGGGACGATATAATAATAATAATAATAATAATAATAATAATAATAATAATAATAATAATAATAATAATAATAATAATAATAATAATAATAATAATAATAATAATAATAATAATAATAATAATAATAATAATCGAAATGAACTTCGTTAATTTCGATTAATGTTGATGGAGTGGGAATCAACAAAAAAAAAAGAGTCTATTTCACTACGCTTATGCTCCATATGCCGAAAAAACGCAATGGAAGTGGGTGCCAGAAAAAACTATATATTATAATCACACTGTCCGATAATGTAGACAAAGCAGGACCTTTCTTGAGGGTTAGTACACAAAAGGAAGGAAAGGGGCCCTTGTACTATAAATTGCACATAACAAAGCAGAAAACTGGGCGAGGTCCTGCTTTGTCTACACACTTAGGCATGCATAGCAGGGACTGCGGATGTTCCGCGGATCTCACAGGCACCGCAGTTTTGTTCCGTCACTCGGATAAGGCTACAAGGGAAATTTGCGAGGCGTTCCACATGAGAAAGGAGGGTCACAGGTGTGTGAGCCAGACGTCGCTTGCCCTAATAGATAAAGAGGTACCTTTCTGGACAACGCAGCCTAGCGGCTTGCATGTTTCAAGAGCTAATTTTTTTAACACCTCGTCATGGTGTCACCTCGATTTTTAAGAAACGTGTGACGAGGGTCGTTGAGTATTGTATTCTGCGTAGTGACTCATGCGTGGTACTCTCTACGTTATTTTCTTCCGTTTTCCTTCATTAAACTTTAGTTGAAAGTGAGCGCTTGTCGTGTTCTTCTCTCTTTGTCTCCGTCGGCCGTGCGCGCTCTCCAGTAACGATCAATGTATACCAACTCGCCCAGTTGTCTGCTTTGTTGTGTGAGATTTAGTTTAAGCCTAGTTACGCGCGGTGTAGAGGAAAATTTGAACAGTCCTGCGTGAGAGCAGCTTTTTCAATTGGACGCTACGCATGCCGCACAGGTCTTCTTGACAACGTTATCGATGCATTTCAAGTTTGCAAAGTCATTTCGAATGCGACGTGCGCCTCGTGTGAACGTCTGTGCTGCGCGACCAGTCAATGCGCGGAGTAAAACGATACACCAGACACATCAGCTAAAAATCGCATTTCGCCCAGAAGTATATGCAGAGATATCGCGTCATAAAATGGTATAGAGGTCGCCGTCTTTCCATCAGAGTTCTAGAGATCGGGGCCCTTCCTAGAAAAGCTCTGTGCGCAAGAAAAAAGAAAGAAAGAAAGAAATATCCCGGCGCGTATACATCCAGGACCTTAGCTCAAGGAAAAACGATAACAAACGAAAACAACGCCAGAGAGCCTTGTGGCGATAAACACCACGTCAAACTGCGAGTGAGATCCGTCTCGGCGCTCGTTCTGCGTATTTCCTTCTCCAATCTTTCTTTCTTTCTTTCCTTCTTTCTTTCTTTCTTTCTTTCTTTCTTTCTTTCTTTCTTTCTTTCTTTCTTTCTTTCTTTACTTCTTCCCAAGTTGTTATTCTTTTCTCTCTCTACCTTTCCTGCATTTTTATTTTTTACGCCAGCCCTGCCCCGAGGGTCACACATGCCTTCGTTATCCGTCCGGACGCTGTTTTCCATGCAAATTTCGCCCGCGTCTCGGGCGGAGACGTAGAAGTAAATTGACCTTATACGCGCGTATGAGACGAAGCTCTGGATACACGAGTCGAATCTTGGTATCATACCGAGCCTTCTTTCGCTGTTTCGCGTCAGCTCTTTCTTTTCTATTCTTTTTTTTCTTTTTTTTATATTCCCGTGATATCAAAGGGGATGTTGACGCCTTTATAGGTGGCACCGCTAAGTCCTCGTCACATGGAAAACAAGTCATGTACCAAATTCGCCTAAAAGCTCCGAATGCAGTCGGATAACACAGACATACAAACTGGCTAAGAATAAGGAGGAGGAGGAGGAGGAGGAGGAGGACAGATTGCGGAAAAACAGGGAGGTCAATCAGATGCCCGTCCGGTTTGCTATCCTATATATAACTGAGGAAGAGAGGTAAGGGTAAGAAAAGAAGGAAAGAAGGGGGAAGGATGAAGGTAATATCCGTGTGGAACACGTGATACTGTCGATTACGCCTACAGTCGTTTGCTGACGCTCGTTGATTAAAAAAATATACTAGCCATGCCTGCGTCTCTTTGAAAGCCTGCGCCGGGTATATATGGTCATGGCCCAAGGATATTCTGCTCTGAAAACGGTCTACATCTTAGTTGAAGCCAACGCCTCCTCTATTTATTTTTTTCCAGAGAAGGCACTGGTTTAGCACATCCGAACAACACGGCGTTCGACGTTAAAACGATCACAAAAACACGGTACGCGTTCTATCCCCTCTTCGCAGTTTCAGGAGACACATGTGTGATGGCGGTGTCTGACATTACAGTGCGAAACGAATTCGTGAAAGCGACGCCTCTCCTGAGCCGGCACAATAATGTTGATAATACAAGAAAGTGAGGCTCTTGCTTTTCTTATCTGGGCCCGAATTCGCAAAAAACCTGTTGCGCTAGAATCATTTGCAGAACAATATTTAAGCCAATCCTGGCGGCGGCCGGTCTATGAAAAAGACAAACTACGAAACAAGAACGTTTTTTAAATTCTCCCCCTGAAGATCATCGTAAGTACGAAGTAATAAACAAGCGTCACTAGCCGCCTCCCCGTGGGCCCTCGTGTTTTGCTCGGTGGCAGAGAGCCAGCGGCCTGTCAAGAGCGTGATTTGCGACGCCACTTCCCTGTCAGCTCTCTAGGGCGCAAACAATTCACTAAAAGTTTGTCCCTCGAAAGCGGTGCAGCGCGGCAGCGGAACCCCGCTTTCCCGTAGCCTTTCAATGAGCGAGTCGTGTTTACAAGGCACCCTTTCCATTCGCGGACAAGTGTACCATTCGTGATTGCTCAGCCGGCGCTCGGGTGCTGGAAAATCGCGACTGGTGGGCAGGCGCCCGCAAGTCGCGTTTTTTACTCGCAATACGTTCTTTTAAAATATATATGAAGCGAAGGAAGAATAGTACATCAGCCTGCAATATGCAATGTGTTACACGGTATAACAAAAGAAACTTGTGAAAAGAAAAAAAAATTCAGCCAGTTCCATGCCGTGAAAACCCTCGGACAGGAAGCTGTAAGCGCGCGAGTGTGTGTGATCGAGCATCATCATCATCGTCATCGTTTCGCTTTATTTTTTTTGTTATTCACTCCCCCCCCCTCTCGCCACGTGACCTGCGTGACTATACTACCACTACTGCTACTACTATTACTACTACTACTACTACTACTACTACTACTACTATTGCTACTACTACTGCTTAGAATAACAGAGAGCTGAGCTAGTTGGTAAGTATTCATTCTAAAAAGACAGGGCGTGCAAACACGGACACAAGAAAGAAGTCAGGACACCACAAAGGCGTTTGTGGTGTCCTGACTTCTTTCTTGTGTCCTCGTGTTTGCACGCCCTGTCTTTTTAGAATGAGTACTACTACTACTACTACTACTACTACTACTACTACTACTACTACTACTACGACGACGACGACGACGACGGCACAGGGTAGACTAAGACAGACTCGCTGTAAAAACAGAAGGGAATGCGCACACAGCCAACCGTCCAATCTAGCACTTTGACTACCAAATGCGGTTATGTTCAAAAAACAAATCGAATTCTATATTCGCACCGGAGGCAGGTGCTGCCTCATTGCGCTTCTCTTCGCGGCGTAACTATATGTAGTATCGCAGCTAATTATTCTAATTATCCATTCATATATAAAAGCAAATATAAAACAATCACGCAGAGAAAAATCGCGCGCTTTCTCCATCTGAAATTTGTTTTTTTTTTTCCTTTTTCAACCATCTCGCGATGACACCTCGACATACTGGCGCCGATAGGTTATATACGTATGTAGCTTCGCCCGCTATTAGTAGCACGTAGCACTCACACGGCACAAAGGAAAACTGAAAATGAGTGAAACAGCACGTCATTCAGGACAACAGTCGCATGCATGTGCGGTTGTGTCCGGTAGGATCCTCTCATTAGGGAAGTGATCGTGGCACTTCCTTTACGCTCACAGCATTCCCATACACTGGCTGATCACTGAGCGTGCGAGCCGTTCTCCACCACCACGAGCGTGAACTGTGACTACAGACCCAGCAATCTGTAACAGCTTGGGCCACGTGTGTCGCCAGCGGATTTCCATGTATCCGCGGTTGACATTTTCCACAAGCGATCACGCTTATTGACGGCTGCAGCGGGAGGGGTGCGTCATTTGCAACGACAGATGTTTCGTGACGTCACTGGCTCGACGGCAGGTGCGGCATCGTGACGTCACTCCCGCGCTACCAACGCATTCCTCAGTGTGCCTCGTCCCACGGTTCACGCAACATCGCCACGGGAATTCAGTCACAGCCGCGCAGTTGCAGCGCGTCTTGGCTCGTCCGCCTATCACTCCAGGGGGCACGTGACGTCAGACACCCTTACGTCACAGACGGTGTCACGAATCCGGCGCGCCCAAAGCGAGAAGAGAAATGAGTCTGCAGTGCGCCGACTAGAAGTCTACCTGTACGCGCTGCTCGTATTGTGAAAGCGAGCCGTCAGAGAGGGGAAGAAAGTGACGCATGCGCAGACCAGGAAGAGGCAGCGAGGAAGAAAAAGAGAGGAAGTGTGGTGAGGTATAGAAAGGAAAAGAAACACATAAGCTGCCTGCCAGGTCTCTCCATCATCAAGCTCAACATTTCGCTCTCCATTCCTTTTTCCTTTATTTCTTCATTCCCCGACCTGCTAGAAGCGCGCCGGTGTCTATACCGTTAGCTTGGCACGTGCGTTTCCCACGAAGCCGCAGCCAGCGCACACCTGTACAGTCGCTGCGTCTACGTAACAGGACGTATGAGAGCAGGTTCCAAGCGACTGCTGCCAAGGGATTGCAAAACCAGGATCGTTGTCTGACAAGTCGCACTTGCTTTGCACTTAAAGAGCTTAATTTCCTACCGGAACAGGCGGACAAGCAAATACGCTGTAGGTGAACGCTCCGTGCTGATTTTGACCGCGCTGGGCTGTTTGTCTGGCAACTTTTGGAGCGTTACACCGAGGCTTTAGAATTGCTCCATTATGAAGAGCGGCTCCTAGTGACGCTAATCAAACCCCTGACTTGTACTCATGAGCTGCCGAACGCCGGCCACCGTGCAAACACGGTGAGTGGCAGGTATACATAAATAAACTTACATATTATTGATCGTGTAAGCACGAATAGTTCATAACTTTCCGACACTTCTCACCACAGCTAAATAAGTACACGGTTATTTTAGCAGTTCATCAAAAGGCAGCAGCAACAGCCGGGAATCGAGCCCGCATCCCCGATCTTAGCAACAGCTTAGCCGCTAAGTAGTACCGCGGCGGCTTACGCTTAGCTCAGAGTGCTTGAATTCAACAGTCAATTTCGCGCCAAAATCACGACCACTCAAATACGAAGAAACACACAGACAGGACGGGCGCTCAGAGTGCTCGTATTCCCAAACCTAAAGTTAATTTATGACCAATATGGCCGTTTCAACGCTGCAGTCAGGGGCGTAACCAGAAATTTCTTTTTCTAGGGGGAATGGGCGGGGGTTCAACCGTACTTTACACGTGTTCGTGCGTGCGTTTGTGTGTGTGCTTGTATATATACACATGCAAAATTGAAAATTACGGGGGGTTTCAACATCCCCCTCCCCCCAAGCTCCCCCTTTGTTATGCCAATGCCTGTAGTCGAACCATGGAAACACGTTCATATTGTTTCAATCGCTATAAAAAAGCGCAAAAAAAAATTTAAAAGAATGGAAGCGGCGCATTTCGCCCGACAGAGGAGCATTCATCCCTATACGTCATGAATACACACGAGGTAAAAACGCTGGTCGCTATTTTAGAAGCCCACGCGGCGACCCTAATCGCACTCACAGCGGTAGCCGTGGCTGTACACAATCATGTCCACATCGCCGTAGGAAGCAAAGAAAATACGAAAGAAAGCAAATAAACACAACTGGCGCATCTAACGACAGGTTGTTTCGACGGCGCGTTCCCACGGAACGCCCCCTTTTATTGAAAAACCATCGATCCGCGTGGCAGATAAAGAGCTACAACTCATCATCTCATGACGCCCAAGAGGAGTGGGCACGTGCTGTGTCTCATTGTCCACTGTGCACGATGAATTTACTCTCTATGTACCTTCTCCTACGCATATTTCAAACTTTCTAAATGCACTGCCTGCTTCTTAGTGGCTTTTTTTTTTCTTTATTTATTTTTCAAGTGTTATTCCTGTTCTCGCACGAACTCATGCCCTTTCCTCAGTCTGTACGCGTTAAAGCAAAAGTTAAGAACTGAAAGGATGCGTCGACGAGCCTTCAAGTGCGATGATGCTTTTATCGACGCTTATATCCTTAACCTTTCGGAAAAATAAAAGTTTTCTATTTGCAGCTTACGCCCGTTAACGTCACCATCCCTGAGGTCTTCGATTTAAAATGAGTAATGCCGCGTTGTCTGGCTGGGAATGGAATAACCAGAGCACGCGTATTCATAAAAATGTCTTGCGCTAAAAATTTTCGTTGGAGAATATTCCAGCCAATCACGATGCGGTACATACCGTTAGTGAAGCCGGTTGACCAACGGGAAAACGCACTCACGAAAGAGCAGTTTCGTGAATTCGGCCCCAGAAATTTAGATAAAAGGGGGGAATGTATTGGAAGCGCGCGGCTGCTGTAGTGAGGTGCGCTGCAGACGTGTTATGTTATCTAATTCGTTTTTTTTTCATCCCGGGCAAAAAAAGATGCGAAGCAAATAAACAATGCGAGCACATTATCATTCCACGGATACTGCACTATATACCACCGAGCCCGTGTGAACAAAAGATTTAACGTGCGCGTAAGAAATATCGCACGAAGCTTAGCAACAACTCCTTTTGTTTCAGCGTTCTGTTCAGATACAAGTGAGCCCATGTGCAGCGTTGTCCGTTAATCAGAAGACAGCACGCACCTTGCGACATAACGTTCATCATTTTATTAAAGCACCTTCGTTGTTCACAGCCAATGACATTAGATTTATTTTTAATGCGAATAACCCAGAAAGATACAGGGCGAAAAGAAGAAACAAAATAATTTTGTTCATTAGTTTCTTTGTGCTTTGCCTTGCGACCCGAGTTCGCGCTTTATTGCAGTGCCGTTAAGCTTGTGTTCTTTTCTGCGGACTTCATTGTGGATAGTATACAATGTTAACAATTACTCAGATTTCCAGCTATCTGCTTAAAAGTGCAGTTACCTTAAATACACAATATTGCGCGCACTTGGAATTTGCAACAACAAAAGAACGCCCATTTCACAGCAGAATTACCGCACAGTGTAGGGAAGAATCTTTGAAACAACGCTAGAAGTGTCACGCATTTTATGGAAAGAGAGGAACGGTTACCGTTATGCGGAGAAGACGCACGATGCTCGTAGTGCAACAAACTTACGCCAGTGCAGTTATACAATAACTAGCGAAAAATATATATCAAACGCTTTACACACTGTCATTTTCATCAGTGAGCTTTATTTTATCAGGCGCCAAAGTGCCTGGTTAAGCTGGTGAATATAACGAGACACGCGTTATAAAAACACTGTTTTCATAATCCGTTAGACATGGCGCGAGAAAAAGAAAGATTGTGGCGTTAACGGCCGAAATACGGACAGCAGAACACAGCCATTTCAAGACTGACTAGCCGAACGAGCCCCACGAACAATTCCCTTCTGTCGTTCTAAGCGAAGAAATTGTACGTCCGTATACTCGTAGTAGCACAATAACGACATTGGCAAGCAATCAATAAGAAGAAGGGCAGAGGGAGCTGTAATACTTTATTCGCCACAAGTCATAGTCTCGTTTGTTTGTTTATTTTAGACTGGTGTACATTTGCGATGTATTCTTTGCCTAAGAGAGCGCAGTAGCGCTTGCACAGCCTTCTTCTCTGACGTTAAGTCCTGTCGATCGAGCAGGATTCCAAGCACAGGATTCTTCCGAAAGAGTTCGGTCGTCTTATCGAGGGCTTTCAAACGGTCTATCAGAACGGCTCCGCTTGAAACGCCCTTCCTGTGTGTGCATTTTTTTTTTCGTTTTATCTCTCACTCTCTGTCTTCATTCCAACGCCTATTTCCCCACACCTGTGCAGGGTAGCAAAACGGTTACTAGAACCGGGTTAACCTCCCTGCCTTTCCATTTCATCTACTTCTCTCTTGCCTAAGAGAGAAGGACCAGCGGGCATCACCCATATGGTGTCAGTCTCACATACACACACGAAAAAAAAAAGTAAAACGAAAAGCTGCGCCACGTGCGAGCAATGCTACCAGTGCACGTAAAGGTCACACACGAAGAAAAGGAAGCCCTCAAGCCCAACGTCACATGTGCGCCAATGCGTCGTGGAGACGCATAGCTGACGAGAAGTGATGACGTCGCCTGATGGATGCAATTCGAATATCGCGAATTCTTCTCATCTCTGGCTTATATATCGGCTCTGCATCCAGGTTGACAGGGAGCCACTGAGCATTTCTCATACTGACAGATAAGTGACAGACCACGTCGCGACGAGAATTCGAAACCCTCCTATTCCATATTTACAGCACCGCGACGGTCTGACGGCTGCTCGGCTGGCCCGCGTTGCAGATGCAAACAGGAAACCAGATTCTTTCTTATTCCTATGCAAACATCACAGCAGCCCCGGAGGGGCTTGGATATCTGTTTAGTCTGGTAGAGACACTACCGCCAACAGGGCACTACGACTGTTCTATCTATCGGTGAAAATGCACACAAAAAAGTGGCCGCAGCCAACACCGACGCTCGGGTTGCGGAAAGGCAGCATTTACGTCAGTGGTATCGTCGACTCGCTCTCGGATACAGTCGATGAACAAGTTGCACACAAACAGAAAAAAAATATTCAAAAGCCCTTCCCCTACTGGGAAAATGGTGCCAAGCGAAGCTTGGCCTGTGCGTGCTTGACTTTTTTTATTTATTTTTTTCTTTCTATTGCATTGCGCAATGCTCCCTCCAAACCTTTTTCATCCTCCGTGCCGGGAATTGGGCCTTCATCCACATGACCCGAAGGTAGCGGGATCGAGTCCCAGCCGCGGTGGCCGCATTTCCATGGAGGTGGAATGCTACTGTCCTATTAAATTTAGGTGCACGTTAAAGAACACCAGGTGGTCGAAATTTCCGGAGCCCTCCACTTCGGCGTCTCTCATGACCATATCGTGGTTTCGGGACGTAAAACCCCACCAATTATTATTATTCAACCACATGATCAGTACTGCAACACTTCAGTTGCTGCAGGCAGCAACGACGGCCATGCGTTCATATCCAGGCAACAATGAAATGTCGCAACGCGAAAGGACAAGTGACCTGTATATGAAACATCAGATCGCCGTATCAGAGACGGCAAATCGACAACAAGCCCACGACCGAGAGCATCAATTATTGGGAAACGGCGCATACAAATACGCGTGCGACCGGCGCTCCTTCGAGGGCAGCATTTCTTTGTGGTCGCGGGCGCCGGGTTTTTTGCGTGAAACGCCGCCGCCACCACAGAAATCTGTAACTCATACAAACTTCGCTTGGAAGGAATGCCTTGGAGCTACCACTTCAGAAGTCGCGCGTATAGATAACAGAAATGCATTTCATTTTTGGTTGTTTCCACGTTTGTTATTGCTTAGAAGCCAGCGAGCTGCCCTTACCGCCGACAACGGGCAATCAGCGCGACGCAGAGAGGTAAAGTAGAAGACAGAGTATGAGGTAAAAGAGAGAGAGAGAGAGAAAAGTTAAACAGAAAATATTTCCAGTTGGCTACCCTGTATTTAGGAAGGGGAAAGGGGGGTATGAAACAACGAAAGGCACTGTTGCAAAAAAAAAAAAAGAACTGCCTGGTTATACATAGGAAGGAAGGAAAACGGGAGAGAGGAAAGACAGGGATGTTAACCAGTTTGGCATAACCGGTATGCTGCCCTGCACAGGGGGAAGGGATGGGGGAGATTGAAAGAAGAGTAAAGAAAGATACATTCTCAAACAGATCACGGAACTCCTGGCCCCATCTCGCAGTTAGTGCACGGATATTCCGCAGCTGTCACGCTGCACTCTTACGCTACGACGAGTGTCACGAACGCTGCCCGTCAGAATGACAAATCACGAACGGCGAAAAACAGCGCCCCGCCCCATCGACCACATAAGCGCCCACTGGCCCCGTATCGGGGCAAAGGTGGTGGACAAAAACGCAGCTTCGCACGCGCCCGTTGCTCGGCACACGCGCGCCCCGTATGGCGTCCTAGCGCAGTAGGTAGGCGCTAACGCGGGAGAGAAGCCGCCGTGCATCACCAACAGCGACCTTACGTCACGCGCGCCGGCACGTCGGAGACGCGGCTAATTTGGTCGCTCATCGCATTGTGCGCCCGGTCACGGCACGCTGAGCACGGCGCGCGGCTCGCGGAAACGTCGACTGCGCGACTCTCTCCCGATTCCGTCGACGGTGCTCGGCTGCCTGTATACGCCAGACATGCGCCTCCGTTTGCGTGCAGGCGACGGCGAAAAGGGAACGAGGAACAACAACGCTGTCTCCGGTACTGAAGGCCACTCCAAAGTTTGTTGTCGAGAACTCGCAACGGCAGCATGCACGCAAAAGCGGTCCTCTTTGTCCTCTCGACCTATGCACATGTTCTGTTCGTGGTGTGGCATACGGAGACAGCTAAATTCTTGTTTGAGCAATAATGGACCGCCATGCCGTGATGCTGTACCCTGTACTTTCTACTCCAGCTTTCCAAGTACGTCACGCATCGCCAAATGGCAAACTGTGGTGCCGTCCATAACGTACGGGCCGGCCTCAGCTAGGAGCGTCGCGAACGGCGTGCTCGATAGACGAGGTCAAGGCGACATTCGCTGGTCGCGAGAGTGTTCCTACCTTCACCCGTGGGCGTCGGCAGAGGGGTGCAAAAGGGCACTTTCCCCCCCTCCCTCCCCCTCCCAAGACAAAACCCTGCCGACGCCCATAAGCAATCGTTCATTGATTACAGGTGAACATCCTCAATGCGTGTGAAGCCGGCAACATGCCCCAGTGCTAAGCGTGGAGAATTCATATCTGCGGCATTCTTGTACACGAGCCTAAAATTATTCAGTTCGCAGCGAAGGATGAACACCACCTGCACGTTTCAATTCACAAATTTCACTTCATTCGCAGTCGATACGTAGGTGCAGATTTAAAAACAGGAAATCAGAGAGACGCTGCTTCGGGATATCACTCCAATTACATCGTATAGCGGCTCCACATTGGCCGTCGCGACGATAGAAGCATCGTTGCTTACAGACTGGTCTGATTGAGCACGTTCTGCATGGGCGCCTGCCATTCAGACTCCATTGCCACGTGTATTAACGACCTGGATAGCGAGTACTTGCGGGTCTGCGAGGGGCAAATAGACGTCGACGCTTCATAGCGGGTGTATGTCTACACTATACACATTCAGCCAAATGTAACAAGTACCACGTACTTCCTGTCTGATATAAGAAGTCGCCACGGTGCCCTCCACGCAACGTTCGGCAAGGCTATTTATATTGCCGACAATTTGTACTAAAGAGAATAGCCTCCGTGTTCGCACTCAATATTCACCAAAACATGTCATCCTACAGGATACACGACACGACATGTGTCCTTGGTCCACAGTTTAACGCTGTCTGCTCAGCGTGCGACACCTTCAAATTTCCTCAGAGACACCGGTTTCAATGGGATATTTTAAGTTGTTGAGTGTCGTGGTGTTTTTTCTTCTTTATTGTATTGTGTATCAGTCGTGAGCTCTGCATATTGTTCCACACGCCATCACATTCCATGTGAAGTGCGTTGGGCGTATCGCGAGGAAAACCTCAACGACATTCCATCAAAGAAAATTTCCATCTTCACCGAGTTGCTTATTTACTTATTATCTATCTGCTTATTTATAAGGAGCAGGTACGGTTCCAGCTGAAGACAAACGCGGAAGTATAGTATAGTACAGAGGTTAACGCGTAGTGATTAAGAAGTTAAGAAGTTCACAGGCATATGATGAAATCCGCGTGCAGCTGCAGCACTCTGTAACTGGAAATCGCTGGTAGACCTTCATCCTGTAGTCGAAATACGCGGAAAAGCTTCAGCTTCGACTCCCACGTACGCTGCAGAGATGTTACGGAACGCAGTTCCGTTAGCGATCGAGTGACGCAAAGGGAGACGGTAAGTATCGCCTTCTTTACGACGTCGACACTATAAGTACACGGCAGACAAGTATAAGCGCGATTTACGTTCCAGCTTCCGCTCCGTCTTGGTTCCATCAGTGGCATATACACTTTAAGAAAAAAAAAGAAAAGATTACCTGTTACCCTTTTCGGTGAGTCCTGACTTGCAAGACACCTATAGCTTTGATTAACATTAACTAACTTTCGGAGATTATTATAATACCCTCGGAGATTCGTAGGAGGCACGGCTCTCCGAAAAAGAAGTAAGCTATATATCTTTAGAGAGAGGCATATACGAGGCAGGTGAGGACTCGCCAAGAGAGTAACAGGTGTCGAGAACCGCACAAAACTCGTGGACTCACGGTATCTCGTTCCCTAATTGGTACGCCGAAAGACGGCGGTCCCTACGGTGTCTCACCAGTGCCGGGCATTGCGTAACGCGTAGTAGGAGGTGTTTTCTATTTCCTTCGCCTCCAGAGGATGTCAGTGTTACGTAACCGGGTACGAGCATGTCGTGAACATCACCTTCTTGCGCTCTTCCTCCGCTTAGCGTTAAGGCCGGTGGTAGAATTCCTTTCAGACACATTCCGAGAACGAATAGCTCATCAGCTCCGCCTACTCATCGGGAGAACGTGTTACGTTATCTTGAAGTAGACTAATTCACTCAAGACTTTGTAAGTCACACACAAATGCGAGACGCTAGCGCGCCACCCTATCTTTCACTCGCACTCTCTTTTTCCGTTCACCCGATGCCACACGATTTCCCGATTTTGGTGAACGACAGAATAGCGCGAAAGTGGCATTCAAGCTTTAGTATAGTAGTTAACTGATCCTCAGTGCGACAGTTCAATCGCTATATTCAAAGAATGAAAAACAGATAGCGTTAAATGAGAAGTTCTAAAACGATGGCGAAATTTCGAAGCCTTTACAAATCCATCCACGCACATCTTGGTCTAAGGAGTTTTACTTTCAATTTACATAATTCACCGGGACCGGGTTGATTGGCGAAACGTGAGAGAGGCCTTTGCCCTGCAGTGGGCGCAGTCAGGCTGCTGCTGCTGCTGCTGCTGCTGATGATGATGATGATGATACATAATTCACATGATGATGATGTCGTTCTGTCTTTCCTTTCAAGTATCGAGGCACATTGCGAGCTGAAGATGACTAGAAGTAGCGAACCATTAGAGACGTGACGAGTCATAATTAAGAAAACTTGGACGCTACAACTTTATCGCATTATATACGTATTTTTGCAATATCGAAGCCGGGAGACGCAATTGTGGGAAGGACGCGATCTCCGAGACACATTGGAATAGAGTCGCCACGATATGCAACTTCTCGCACTAAGGCGCAGAGGCTGCTTTCGCAACGGCTTCTAACTCGTTGTCATCAATCAATAACAATGGCGAGAAAGCATCCATAACTGTGGCAAGAAAAAAAATTAACAATAGAAGTTTCCTCTACTGCCCTATTTCTCGGGCATGTTTCCTCCTGCCTCAAGTATTATTGTACGTCTCTTCTCGCTCTCTGTTTGCGCTGCGGTTTTTTTTTTTTGTTTACTGTAGTTTCTGCACCACCGTGTATTCAATAGGTGTTGTCTTTTTTAAGAACAAATGACTACCAGATATACATCACTCCCTGAACAAACCTATTCTTGCCTCTAATCTTACACTAGATGTATGCTTTTTGGCAAGCACTGCTCGTCCTTCTTAGCGCTATAACTCGTGCATTGTAATAAGATGCGTGTTTTGAAATCTGCCAGCATTTGCCGCAAAGAGACCACAAAAACTACGAGAGAGTAAGTCGTCAAGATTGGTGATACTGCTAACTGGCGCGAAAGCGCGACGCTGATGGCATTAACAACACGATTTCTGACAGGATTTGCGCGTCTTAGTGAATGCACCAGTCCAGGCCTCCACAAAACACACCACTAGATCGGGAACGATGATTTCGTGCCATGTCTCGATGGAAAATGTAGACACATGAATCTCGTATTAAGCCATGTCTCGATGGAAAATGTAGACACATGAATCTCGTATTAAGCTTGATCAACCCCCTGTTTCCCAACCCCAGTGCAGGGTAGCATACCGGATACAAACTTCTGGTTAACCTCCCTGCCTTCCTCTGCTCTTTCTCTCTCTCTCTCTCTTGATCACTGGCGTAGCCAGGAGGGTTCCAACCCCCCCCCCCCCCCCCCGATTTCTGAATTTTGGAGGTGTATATATACACGTACACATACAAACTCACGCACGCACATACATGAAGTATTATGGCTTAACGCCTACCCCTCCTCCTCTCCCCCCACCACACACACACAAAGAAATACTTTCTGGCTACGCCCCTGAGCTTGATGTGTCATAAGCTTGAAGCTCGTAAGCGCATGTTAAGTTTCCCTCTCTCTTTCCTTTCCATCTTTAATCTCCCTCACCCTGTCCCCATGTGCAGGGTAGCAAACCGGTTGTCCTATACTGGTTAACCTTCCCTGTCCTTTCCTTCTCTATTATTTCTTCTCTCTCTCTCCACCGGCCTATGTGAACGACTCTGACTGAACGTCCTTCCTGTGTGTGCGTTTTTTTTTCCTTTGCCTTTTTTATTTTATATATATCTCTCTCTGTGATCTTTACAACCCCTATTTCCCCCCATGAAGGTATCAAACCGGTTACAAGAACCAGGTTGATATCCCCGGCCCCGCCACGGTGGTCTAGTGGTTATGGCGCTCGACCTGCTGACCCGAAGGCCACGGGATCGAATCCCGGCCGCGGCGGCTGCATTTTCGATGGAGGCGAAAATGTTTGAGGCCCGTGTACTTAGACTTAGGTGCACGTTAAAGAACCCCAGGTGGTCGAAATTTCCGGAGCCCTCCACTACGGCGTCTCTCATAATCATATCGTGGTTTTGGGACGTTAAACCCCAGGTATTATTATAATATCCCCGCTTTTTCTTTTCACATATCTCGCTTCTCTCTTCTCTTTAGATTTGCGTGTCTGTCTAGGCCCTTTATTACCATGACTACGTATACAGCAGCCCGACTGTCTGTCCACCATTCTGCAGTCCCTCCCGTAACGTCGAGCACGCGGAAGAGATTCAAGAAGGCAAGGCAATATGCAAAATTCGCCCGTTATGCAAAAGGCAGCCTGAGCGCCAAAGATTCCTAAAATTATCGACCAGCCGACACGCTGCAAACAGGAAGGGCATGAATTCGGCAAAAACAGTTCCGCCGAATCCACCCATAGCGAACGAAACTGATTAGGGGCTGAAGTACGCCGCATGCTGACAAGACAGATAGTAAGAACGATCACATTTTTCTTTGCACATAAAAGTATTCGGCTAATGCAAGCAAGATTTTCAAACAGATAAAGAGAACGGCCCGCGTATTATGACAGTTTCCCTAAAAATGGCGGTTTACGAAATATATACTTATCATTACCTAGATAACCATGTCGCGCAACTGCAGATGTTCAGCAGCCATGATGGCTCCTGGGAATAATTATGCAACATTACAGGCCAGGCTACAGAAGGAGAGAACTGTTTCGCAAACTGTCGACTAGGCCGGCACGCAAGCAGTCGACTGCTCACTAAGCAACGTCCGCGAAATCATCTGAATTTAAACTGCACAGGTTTATTAAACCAAAGCAAAGGACCTGTTTAATGATAGTTTCTAGAAACTCCTTACCCTAGCAACATCTCCTGAATGCTGTATTTCACAAATGTGCTCGGTATACCGCGGAACATTGTGAAATGAGCAGACGAGGAAGCTAAATAGAAGAAGCGTTTATAAGAAACAGTGCTTGTTCTTTTTCGCAAAGCGGCCAAGCTTGCCGTAAGGCTGATTGGTACACGGTATTTAGAACAAAGGTACCAGAAGATTATAGACACAGCGCAAATTGGTTTGGAACATGGAACCAAACCGCTTCTCACCAGTTTAGTTCTATGCTGTTGTTTTTTTTTGTGCCTGTTTTTATTATTTTGCTTCACAGCGCACCTTAAACGCTGCCACCCCAGCAGATGCTTTACCGCGTTGCGGTATCATATTTCTTAATATGAAGTGAGAAAACTTTCGATATTCGATGCGGCGTTCGGAGGTCATTTTTCGAACATTCGCATTCGATTCGGGAGTTTCGCTACTCGAGAACGCTCTAGAAGAATTAACGCTCTTTCCTAGACGACCGCAACGCAATGGATCATTATTATTATTAAAGATATATAAGTTGAAAAAACAAAACTTTAGGGATGACTGCTGACTGCTGAGCATAGAAAAAAAGTTTGCATGTGATCTCAGTGTCACCAAGCGCTAGGGGCACAGACAGAATTTTTTTGGTGTGTATGTTCGTGCGTGTGTTTGTATGTGTGCGTGCATATACACATGCAAAATTCAAAAATTTCGGAGAGGTTTGACTGCGTGGATATAATGACAGTTTTTACAAGCATCGTTGCACTACTAGAGGCAAGTGTGAAGATAGCTCCACCACCGGACATCACGGCGAATCACAGCACGCGCGAAGGTTCGCCGGCTTCACTTTTGTTCGACAACAAGACAAGTGTTTTGAAGAAAGTTTTGAAGTGTTTTTTTAAAGCAGTTGATAACGATTAGAAAACGGAAATATCAGACAAACTTCTAATCTACAACCGGCACCGCGGAGAGGAATTTCTCCACTACTACGCAACTCCTTCACAAGACCCATCGTGTTCGTACTAGTAAATCAAGAGCACTGCTCGAAAGGCGTGACGCGGACGTGCAGTGCTTACTGGAAACATAAACGTAACGTCCTTGCGCTGGCACTAGAACCTAAGCGAAGCTGCTTTAATCAGCCTGATACGAGCAATAAAAATTAAAGAAAGAATGGGGGAAATGACGGAGGGATGTCGTCAGACTTGCGACTTCGTGTTTTCTGTTTACAGTGGCGACCGCAGCTGCTTTTACAATGCGGAGCACTTCTTTCGTCATCGAGACTTCGTAAACGTGGCCTTTAATACGCGTGAAGCACAATATTGGCAGCTGCAAGTCATCGTACAGCACATCTGTGTATAAAACATTAACACATCATGTGTGTTTACGAAAACAGTTCGACAACGCAACTGAAATTAAAATGACGCAGTCGAAAGACAAAAAGAAAGAAAAAGAAACGGTTCATGATAACAACACGGATAGTCAGTTTCGGAATCTATAAAAATGTCTACAAAAATGTCCGCAGGGCCAGATGCTCGCCAACCGTGATGCCGCACCGAGCCACTTGTAAGCGGCTCTCACGAACTAAGGGTATTGCCAATACAGCCCACGGTGCGAAAATTTCAGCTTCATTTTAAGAAGCTCAACTCCAACGAGCAGACTCGCCCTGTCCACATCTTACGGTGCATAGTTCCTTCCTTTCCCTCCGCCGCCCTTTTTTCTTTCTTTTTTTGTCTCTTCTTTATTACTACCTTTTTCAGTCCGTACAAAACGACCACAATGCCGCGCTTCTTCTGCCCATCACTTCATCTGCCCATCCCTGAAAACCTCCTTCAATTTCTATGTATCAGCAAACATAGGCATCCGCACTTGAGGAGGGGGGGGGGGGGCAAAGTCTGCCCCATAGTTTGACAAGAGGGGGGGGAGGCGCTGCGGCGAACATTCGCCCCCCCCCCCTCCCGAAGGGGAACCCTGCGCACGCCTAACTCAGCAAATATTCTTGTTTCTCAGCTTGTGGCGCAAGCCTTCCTCATTACAGAGCAGACTGACTTTAGCATAGATATCAAATAAAATTTTACGTATAATAACAGTAAATTATTAAAATTTTAATCATTCTCTCATTCTTTCGATACGTCCGAGTGCTCTCGATAATGGACCAAGCGTGAAATCGAATATGAAGCAGGTATACGATTTGTACGGCATCATAAAAAGTAAAAGCTTTGTTGTGTAGAGACCGACAGGGGCGGGACTTGCCACAGTTAGGTGGGGATATCATATGATCGTGGAATGCGCAGTAGCGGCGTGTTTGGTGAAGCAGTGCATGCGCAGCAGATAGCACGGGAAGCGCCCCGCCAGCTGGGCTCAATGCGCGCCAGCGACAGGCTCGATCAAGCAGCGGTGAGGGGGGTCACCGTTGCGTGCAACCGTCGCCAAGGCGACGACATTGCTCGTATGCAGAAAGGCATTAGTCATTTCGTTGGCCCCCTCCTCCTTCCTCGTTCCCGGGCCTTCGTTACGTCGACAGCACGTTCGGTGGACGCCGCGCCCATTCCGCCAGAATACAAGAACTCATTACTGTCTATGTCAAACGGGCGCGTTCTTCGGGTCGGACGTGCAGGAGACGCGACTTTTAAAAGCGTAGCTGTTTAAGCTTTGGCAAAACTCCGTCCGCATTAATTAGTTGAGCGAGAATAAGCCGCGTTAAGAGAGGAGGAGCGCAGCCTGCCTATGTCGAGGCACCAAAAGCCAAAAAAGGAGCATAGTGCATTTGTAGCAATTTTTTTTCTTTATCGCTGCATTCTCTAAACGCGGGGTCCAGATCTCACTTGCGTCGTGGTGAACAAAGGGAAGGCAGTAGTCGATGAGATCGATGCTGCCCTCCGATGATCGGTGCGGGGTCGGAACGCCCGCCACTTTTCGCGGGAAGACGGCTGACCATTTGTGGGCGTCGAAGCGATTCACTGAGCCGTAAACTGAGGAGAAGGAATTGCAGTCAGCAAGCAAGCTCGCCTGCTCATTTTCACACCAATTAATCGTTGTGCCATTCGGGAAACCGAATGAACGGTCACCGCTACGCAGCAAAATAAGGTAAATGCGAGTGGTCGATGGTGAAATGAAGGAGCGCGAAGGGACAGATACAATAATTAGACAAGACAGCATGCAAGCGCTTACTTGCAACTTGTCTTGTATAACTCTTGTGTCTGTTGAAATCGACGGTTCGACGTAAACCCGTATGGTCGGGATGAAAGATGAAAGAAAGAAAGTAGACCGACCAAATGAAAGTTGGAAAAAGAAGACGTGGATTGTGAACAAGGCTTCCGCATGGAAGCCGAAACGTCTTTTGTTTAAACATTTATTGGTAGGTGTGCTTTCTTTTCGTTCACCATCTCGGTTCTGGTGTCTGGTGATCCATCAATTTATCATGCATCCGTGCCAACCAGGCGAAACATCACCATTGTTGCAAGAGGACAACTTGAAAGACGGCGAGAGAACTTTTAATGGGTATTAGAGATTTCGTTATGGTTATACGCCTGCGTGCATCTTCAATGAGATTACTGATGCGTGTAAATACAAATGCGGAGATGCTACAGTCAATTCTAAGGAAGGAAAAATCCATGCCCCTGTTACTCTCTTCGTGAGCCTAGCGAGCACTCAATTCCTGTTTAAGAGTGTAGACTTCGATATCGGTCCTTTGTCCCGCCTAACTCTGACGTGACTGGATAAGGCAGGATGCGGCATTCAGGAGTCGTCTTTCACTGCGGGATTATATCTGTTATATTTCACTGGGGGAAGTACCCATCACGATTGCACTTATAGTCAAAGACCCTCGTGAAAGTGGTGCTATATGTTAGCAACCTTTCGGAGCGCTGTTATAACGTACACTACAAACAGTCTTTTTTTTTTTGGGGGGGGGGGGGGGTCGGATTGGATGTCAAGCAGCCGACAGGACGATTCGCCGAGTACAGAGCCTCCGCTTGGACTTTCACTTCGCAGAGCGTAACAAAAGAAAATACTACGCGTTATACAAAACAAGTTCGCTTTGAACGAATACAGTAGATATAAAAGGATGTACATTTGAGCGAGTTCCATTTACACGAAATTTTCTCAAGTTACCCTCAAAGGCTTCTTGCACACTGCACAATAGCTAAGAGATAAAAAAAAATGTAACTTTTAAACTAATGCGTCGTAGGCTGGTGGTGCAGCGGAATGTTCACCAGGCTACGATAAAGAAATCCAAATTTTCAAGGGAGTGGTCCAGTGTCCTTTGATAACCAACTGAGCGTCTTGTGTATTAGGTGAAGAACATATCGTATACTGTTTCGCAAAGTGTTTGCTCCTGGAGGTAACATTCTACCACTCCATCACGTTGCATTCAACGGCACGACGATTTATCTGCTTCTGATTAAGCACAGGATGGAAGAATTGTGCCACATTTTAGAGAAAGCGCGCGCTCGCTGCAACAAAACGCGCGGAGAAATCGGTTTTGCTTCGTGCAAAAACTAAATGAGTCACTTCACAAGTCAAGCGGAATTCTCTTGGCACAAGGCATTCAAGCGGTTGCGATGACGTAGCGGAGCGTTGCAGGGAAAGCGAATGACACGAGAAGCAAGGGCAAGTATCTTACCTTCGAGTCCCTCTCACAGCGTTGTTCCGGCGTGGGAGCTCTTGGCCGCTGTGTCGTTAAGAATCCGGGTGTAGATGGTCTTCGCTCACGCGTCCCACACGCAGGCCCGAACAACAATCCAAGAGAACTGCAGCACCAGCACCCGTTCAACTGTCAACAGCAGTCGGCGTGGCCGTTATTTCAGCACCGCGCGCCACTACTTATCGCACAGCGGCGATAAGACTGCGTACGCGCACTGCAACGCAGCGGGCAGACGACGCTCAGATGCAGCGCGCAGACCGGACCGAAGCAGTGCACACTGCGGTACGGCAAGCACGTACACACACAAACAGTGCGCACACACTAACCTCGCTGACGCGAACGTTGCACGGCGTTGATCCCTGTGTTCTCCTATCCGCCAGGCGCTGCGATGCCTCCGGCGACGCAACGCCAAGGCGAGACCGCGTGCTCGCCCGCCAAGCCGAAAGCGTGCTTTGTCGGGCCGCCGCCGGCGTTCGGCCGCTTCGAACGGACTCTTCGCCCGCTGCTATTCCCTCGCCTTCTCCCAACGCCAACTCGCAGCTTCGGCCGAGCGGTCGTTGAAGCGATTTCCTTGCTCGATTCCTCCTTGCAGACCGCGGTGTCCCACCGGCAGTCGATAGAGGAGCCCGCTTTCCGAGGCTCGAGTCGTGGCTGAAGTCCGTGTGCCGGGGTGGAGCTTGCGCTAAGCTGAGAGAGGCAGCGAAGAGAGAGAGAGAGAGAGAGAGAGAACAGACGCGCGCACGACGCAGAAGCGGCGGCGCGAGCTGGCGCGGCGCCAAGTGAGCCGGAGGGCAGGCTTCGATTCCACGCAGTCGTCACATCCGGCGCCCGGGTTACCGCTACGCAATCCGTCACATCCGGGTCGCGAGTGGCGTAACTTCTCGCGTACGAACCCGCCCTCCCCGTGTCGTCATCGGGAAAGTGCCTCACTTCCGCCTGGCATTGCGCGGGAAGTTTGGCATCTCCTGAGGCGCACTGGCACCGGGCGGTGGAAGGGAAGTTACGTGAAACACTGCCCGAGTTTCAGGCCCCGCTACGGAGACGAACGTGTGAGCACTAAACTCGGATCTGCGACAGCAGCGCCATTCCGCGCGCACAGCAGTCGAAATTCAGCAGACGACACTTTGCAACGCGGATTTGTGCGGATTAAGAGCGAATGACGGAAAACCAGACGATCTGAGACGCTTCCGAGACGCTGTGCGTCCAGCGTGTGCTTGTCTGTTCTCCACGCGCTTTTGCTGCGTGATTTTTGCACAAACTCAACGAAGGTCAGCAGTTTCTGCATCGAAATCACTCTCCGGTGAAATCCTGACAGCAAAAGTAGCCGTGTGTGAGCACGGCCGGACGCTTTACAGCGCACGTATGTTTTACCTGCAGTCCGGCCGTGTTCTGCTGCAGCGCCGGCTGTAAATTGCGCCTGCACTGATGGAACGTCGCCGCGTCGTCTGCCAGCGCGCATTGAACGACGGGATTGCACCACGCTCCACCGTCGACCTCCACGGTGGCGCGGTGGCGTGCACTCGTGTCGTGGCCGGCCCAGCCGAACGTGCGGCACCACACGCGTGGCGACCAGACGAACGTACGGCACCGCACGAGTGCGCAAAAAACGCCACGAGTGCCGCCAGCCGAAGATCCCATTTGTCTCCAACTGGCGGGCTCCTAAACGGACAGCAGGCGGATTGCTTGGATAACGCGCGCGAATGACGGGGGCATTGAAGAATTCTGTGAAATATCAAACACATATTATTATTATTATTATTATTATTATTATTATTATTATTATTATTATTATTATTATTATTATTATTATTATTATTATTATTATTATTATTATTTGGTTTTGAATACATAGAAAACACGAAGACACAGAGGAAATGAAAATAGGAGGGAAAGAAAGAGGAAAGAAAAAAAAAACAAATAACACAGACGTAAACACAAAATAACTAGGCACATGGAAAAATGTCTATAAACGCGAGGCCAAATCGGTATTGTTTAAGAAAGTTAGTAGGGCTCGATGGGCCTGGTCACGGCGAGCAGCACAACCTCCCGGGAACAGGCAGTCATCACATACACAATACATTAAGACACGTGCACGTTCCGGCAAGGAGGAGAGTGGAAACCGACAACACAGTACGCGTACCAATTGCACGTATTTCAAGCTGCAGAGCCAAGGTAGCAAAAAAGAAAGTACCAAGAAAGAAAGAAACAAAAAGTAAGGTATAATAACGCTTGCACAAGTGCGCTTTACCTACATGCGGCGCATCGCCCGAGTTGAAGGCACTCTTGGCGCTTCCGATTAAATGCAGCCGCTGTCAAAATATGTAAACGTGTCATTGTCTTTTTCAGTAACAAATTATGACTGATATAAAATCGCGCATAAGATCACCCACGCGCCAACGGAAAAAATTACGTATAGAAGCACGTACGCGTGGAAGACCCTTTGTAAAAGTCATGATTTCCAGGGGTTAATCTACAATATACCTTCAAGGATTGTGATGCATCACGTAGATGAAACTGGAAATATCACAGGAATTCACGCAGCGCCGGAATGGAACGTGTGTAAGGCAATAGACGCTAAAACCCCTTGGCGAATCATCATTTTGCTATTAACAACTTCTACTACTACTACTGCTACACTACTACTACTACTACTACTACTACTACTACTACTACTACTACTACTACTACTACTACTACTACTACTACTACTACTACTACTACTACTACTACTACTACCACCCCAAGTGATAGTGACATAATTCTTAAGCTACTAAATTTTTGATGAATTGACAGCTTATACGGCAAAGTAAACTCCAAGCACTTTGCAATACGAAAGACACCTCACGATACGTTTGACACATGATATCTGATGTTGTTAGCACGGGATAGAGTAAGCGCAGTGCATAAGCACGTCTCATCACATGGGGACGCCATATATGCATGATCAAAGGACCAGTAGCGTATAAATTAAACAGCGGAGCCAACTCCCAGGCTTCCTCGGCGGCTTATCTCAAAACGTCTCACATAACCCCGCCTCTTGCAACATGAGTATCGCTATCACTTACCACTACCACCATCACCACCACCAGGTTTCACAAGAAAAAAAGCTGACACTAAAAGAATGAACCAGTCAAAAGGACGAAGGACTGGTTCTTTCTCTTAGCGTTATGTACCAACTGACCCAGACTTCAACCGTACTGCAAGAAGCTTGAAATCACCCTCCTGCCGCTCGTATCCAGTTCTTCCTCGCAACAACAACGTAGCACCGTTCGCAGGGAATGAATACCTTTTATCTTCCCGATCTCGTCTTCGATGCATGGTTTCGAGGCTCTGCTCTCGCTGACGGACCGCGAGCCCGCTAATCTAAGGTTATGGGGTGTGGCGCAAACTCTATGCAGGAAGCTCAGCGAGCTTACTGGGCGTCACGCGATCCAGACACAAAGGCCCTATGGCGACGAGGAACGAGCGGACGTCGACGGCGGATACTTTCGGGAGCAAGCGTGTGCACACGCTGCGCGGCACAAAAGAACCTAACTGCATGATTCCACGCCTCCCGGCTGAGTTTTCTCGGTCGCGAAACGTTGCTGCGCTTGTTTATTAGGCACGCCCGGGGGCAGGCATCAAGAAATGTGAGAGACGTTGCGACAGCGCTATCGTTTGCCGGGGCGCGAAAGAGTATTTTTGTATACTTCGCCTCACAAACTACGTGCAGTGCGGCGAAGGCTTGAACTTGTGTCAGCCAAAGGCGTGTTCATCAAGGAATTCGCCCAGCGCAACTGATCTTCCCATAAAGCTCCCTTAAGTCGGCGGCCCACTGCGGGATGCCATAGGATCAGCACAGTGAGCTGGTGATGAGGGTTCACAACATTCGACAGGGCCCGTATATCAGTTTTCTGTTGTTAGCTGACGAAATAAAAAATTGCGAAACTTGCACTAAGTCGCGCAAGGCTTTAAACAGCCAAGATGGACGATTCTGAAGTCTAATCTGGTTGCTTGTAGGTTGTTGCTAAGCTTTAGCTAGGTGATGCTACGTTGTTTCTAGGTTGCTTCTACGTTGTTGCTAGGCTTTAGCTAGGTGATGCTAGGTTGCTTCTAGGTTGCGTCTTGGTTCTTGCTAGACTTTACCTAGGTGATGCTAGGCTGTTTCTAGGCTTTAGCTAGGTGATGTCAGGTTGTTTCTAATTTGCCTCTAGGTTGTTTCTAGGCTTTAGCTAGGTGATGCTAGGTTGTTTCTAGGTCGTTGCTAGGCTTTTAGCTAGGTGATGATGGGTTGCTTCCAGGTGGCTGCTAGGCTCTTACCTATGTTGTTTTCTAGTTTGCTTCTAGGTCGTTGCTGGGCTTTCACTAGTTGTTGTTAGGCAGTGTCTAGCTTATTGGCTGTTTTCTTACACTTCAGAATCGTCCAGGTTCGCTATTTCAAGCCTTGCGCGACTTACTGCAAGCTTCACCTTTTTTTTCTCTCTCTTTCTGTTTCTTTCTAACGCTTTCTTTTTCTATCTTTTTTTCTTTCTTTCTCTCTCTCTCTCCATTTTCTTTTTCTTTCTATATCTTTCTCTCCCTTAATCTCTTTCATGTGCTTCACGTGTTCCACTCCGCCGAGCAGAGTTTTCATTTAAAGGACCCTTGACACCAAAATTGAAATCTCTATCAAGATGTTTGTGTTGTTTGATTGTCCTGTATACGGGGGCACATCTGACCGATTATTAGTGCCAGGCGTTAGCTTTAAGATATCTTAATTTGGTTTGAAAGTAAGTGTGAGTGCTCATCTGAGTTGGCAGCACCTCGCGACATCGCCACTCGTATGACGTAGACCGAGACCCCGCGTGACGTTCCACGAGTAAAGCGAGTTTTGTCGACGTCAGAGAAGATTTGCGGGGCGCGCACAATACGACTGGCACCCGGCGAGGATGCCAGTCGTATTAGGCTGCTCTCAACGTAATAGTTCTGGCTGCTTCGACCAGGAATGCTTTTTCTTTCTGGGTAGGGGGAGGGGGGCACGCACTTAACATTAAGAATACCGAAGCACCCGCATCGTTTCATTCTTCACCGCGCGCGGGGCCCCTATTTGAAAACTGCGCTTTCAACGACACCAAAGCTTGAGTTTAACAAAACTTGAAATTCGGCGAAATGGTGCATAGCTGATGGGAAATTTTGTGCGCAAAAACAAGACATTTCACCAGAACGAGAGAGACAGGCTATGGGAGATTTTGTGCACACAAACAAGAGAATTCACCAGAACGAGAGAGACAGGACAAGACATTTCACCAGAACGAGAGAGACAGGTCCTGTCTATCTCGTTCTGGTGAAATGTCTTGTCCTGTCTCTCTCGTTCTGGTGAATTCTCTTGTTTGTGTGCACAAAATCTCCCATCAGCAAAGCTTGAGTGCACGTGATCTGAGGCGCTCCCCCTTGTGGGGCGCCAGTTTCTTATGGTATTTAGGCGGGCGTTTTGAACTGACGCAAAATTGTTCTCAAATAACGACGTTAGCATTAATCATACGACGCGTTACAGCATTTACGATTCAATTCCTGGCTTACCGGACACAAAGCTACAAATTACAGTAAAAAGTCGCAGACAAAACTTTCGCTGTCGGGGGTCCTTTAACGCTCGCACCTGCTGTACTCGGTGGTGGGACTTGCCCAATTCCTGTGGCGCATACCCACCTGAGGAGTTTTGTATGACGGCACACAAGCTATCGATAGCTTACACAGCTGCACTGTAAAGAGAATGGAGGGAGCGCGTGCCGGTTCTTAATGACAATAGCTTTTCTGCACTCGTTGTACACATCAAAGTTTTTACGGCCGGCTTACACAGCTTCGATGTTAAAGCGCAGCGTTCGTTGCACTGCATGTAACTGATGAGGCGGAGTATACACAGTGTGGACGACAAAGAGGAGTGAGATAGATCGAACGGCTCAGAAGGGTGACATAACGATGAACGGTAAGCATTCTGAAGCGGAGGCTGGGGGGAAAGGTGCGCTATGCAGAAATGAATGCCTCCCTCGCGTAAAGAGGAAGCCTCAAAATGTGTCTTAAAGAACGGTGATGCGACGGGAAGAACTATGATGAAGGGGGTATTAAGTAGAAAAACGAGCGAGCCATCTAGCATCGAGGAAACAAGTGTGGTTCATGTACATTGATCAAGTTTGTTATGCTTCTTTCCTTCAACTGCAAGGTATGTTTATTAGAGCAGATGTGACAGCACATGGTGCACCAGGTATCATGCAGGACTGAGTGGGCAAAAAGAAAAAGGAGGAAGCAGCCTCACTCACGGAACGAGAGTTATTTGACAAGTCACAACAAGAATGTTTAATTTATTGACGTTATAGTCTACGTGTGAGCAGCCGTCGCATACTTCTGGCATAACGCGAGCTTAAAGTAATATTTTAATTGCGCCTGTGGCTGAAAACTACATTCACGAGGGCCTGCATTTATTCTGCGTTGGAACGGCTTACAAACCCGCACGTGACAAATGGGGCTGCAGATGAGTCGGTAAAGCACCTCCTTTGTGAGTGAACGTCCTCGCAATACGTGCTTGAAAAAGAGTTGTCAACGGCGTTTCACCCTGTGCGCGGTTTCCCATAGTCGGAGAAATGATCCCGCAGACGCTAGTCTTCACGGTGCGCAGCGCACAATCTTTGAAAGCATTGCTCCACTATTTAGTTAGAGACTTGTGAAACGTGTGATAGACATTAGAGTTGTTGCGCGATGCATCGCGTTTATGTGCGCATAAAATCTTCCCTCTTTCTCTATTTTAAAGTTTTGTTTCGTCTATAATACTGTAGTCTTCAACTGATTTGCCTCCTTAAACCAGCACGAGAAAGGCAGACGGTTTACACGTTCGCTGAAATCTCGGTCTTTATTCTTTTTAAGCGAAACTTCTACGAGTTACATATTTCGTTGGTGGCGGTTACTATAGTTTACTATGAAAAAAACCGTTCTTTCTTTTTTTCCTGTGGGTGCACACAAACAGACCCTCGAAGGTGCGCCGGGCACAAGCGTGTTTGCACGCGCCGTTTTCCAATAACTGATGATCTCCCGATACTGGGCTTGTCGCGATCCGCCGCTTCTGATACGGAAATCTTATCTTTTATCGAGGTCACGTGCCATTTCACGTTTCCGCATTTCACTGTTGCCTTTCATTGTTGTCTTTCATCGCTTCACAAATGGCCGTCATTGTTGCCTGTAGAAACATAAGTTCCCGCTGCTAAGCAACTTAACGTTCGTTACATATTGCCACAGAAACTGCCAGCGCTCGAGTGCTACGGGTTCGCTCTCTTTCGTCCTCGTTCGCTCTATCGGTTACGCCGACGCCAACGGCGACGCCGCTCAACGCAGGAACGGCCGCCTAAGAGCTGCGCTCTAAAACGCCAGGCCTGCGCGAAACGCGCAGCACCCATCGAATGCTGGACGAGCGGCCTTTCTAGAGCCTAGTTCTAAGCTATCTTGAGGCAACTAATACAAGAACACATGCAAGGTAGCCACTACGCCATAAGTCATATTTTTGTGAAGTAGGGCAGCACCCACTACTACATTATTCCTTTTGCGGATAAGCGAGGTACTCGCTACACATCTATAAGGTATTATGTGCAATTTGTTGATGCTGCATGTGGCTGACGACGATGAAGAATTATGGCCGAGCACTTTGCAGTGGGTGGGAAACAATAAATGACACACTCATTGCGCAATTAGCATTGTGTGATGACTGGTTGTTATTCTACTATTCTGTCACGCTATATAACATAGGTTAACGCTATTTCTCGCCCGACATGACGCCTTAATAGGGTCTTTTTGCGAATGAGTTTCAAGCCTTGTATTAGGCTCCTCCCTTTCAAAAAGAGCCCCACCAGTAATATACCGTATGATTTGTTTATGATATTAGGACTTTATGCGCTATGGAAAAGTCGCATGATTGACAGACACGCCGAGCCACCACGATCGACGACGTCTTTCTTCCGAGAAGAAGCGGCTCAAGTGCGCAGTGTTGTTAAGACTTTTGAGCCCGTTCCGGAGTGGCCTGCACTTCTGGCAGGGCTGGGCAAAGATACTTTGAAATTGTATCGCGATACGATACAAGATACTCAGGCAAGAAGTATTGGAGATACAGATACAAGATACTGCCGCAAAAATTGTATCCGATACGATACTTGGCAATTGTATCTTAAGATACTTCGATACATTCTCAAATTTGTTATTATAGATCCCTATAATATAGCAGCAAACGCCTATGCACGAAAATGTCTGCTTGAAAATTTCTTAACTGTGACCTATTTCGTTTCACTTGAATGAAATGTCTGTTAGTATCTCATATGCTTTGCCCTTCTTGCTCAAAGTACATTAGTTTCCTTCCAAAACAACTTATTGGGATTTGTTTTAGCTTCTTCACAGGACAACTCTTTGTAGACTTCGCTGACAGAGGCTCTTGCTTTGCACAGCTTGCCGACCATCTAGCAGATTGCCATATAATCACAATAACTTCAATAAGAAGCCTTCGCACGACGGAGCAAATACCGGTGTGGACTTTTACCTTGTCCGTAAAAAAGACAGCTTGCACAATACCGTATATCCGGACAGGTGTACAGCAGCAACAACGCTGGTAGCGACATTTTCCATTCTTATTTTGGGGGGAGGGGGGACGCATGGTGTATACTAGGGGTTTGAGACCTTTCGCTAGCAGCCCGGCCCGCACACATGACCGTCTTCGTCTCATTCGTCTTTATTTTCTAAATAAGTATGTTCGTGAGCGGCACACACATGACTGGTGTAAAGCATTCCTTTCGTGAAGAACATGTGGTCACCATGTGCTGAAACATAAGCGTGGAACACAAACTCTATATTTCAGAATCCGCGTCCAGACATCAGTAATTCTTTACATCGGTATCGATGTTTCTCGAATTCTGACTCCAAGTCCCCTTCAGAAATGACCGATATATCAGATATCGGAAAGGCTTCCTTTCAAATGTCATTTTGTTCAAACTCTCTCCCATCTTCACTGTCCCGGCCCTTGCAACTAAATTTCACGACTGCGGCCCGCTGGCTATAAGCTCAGTTTGAGACCCCTGGTGTATACGTAGAAGACGTGAAACTGCAATGAATTTTCATATTCTACTTATCTGCCGGCGTAAAGGATTCTTTGTTGATATACTCACTAACGTGCAATCTGTTTAGCAATTTTTCTTCAACGAGAGAACATGTGCAACACAGAAACGTCTCAGACGTATTGTATAATTCCACAAAACGTCGCAGGACACCGCCGCTAATCGCGCTAATGCCACTTATAGCTCCCATTACGTGGCGATTAGTAACGCAAAAAATATTTAAGAAAGCCTAAAACAGGAAAACAAATATAAGTAAAATAGAGAGGTGGTTGTGTATCAAACATTCACATTGAATGAGTACAGAAACACAATACAGACGGCGCCCTGAATAGCTATAAGCGTGAAGTATTGTCAACTTACCTGTTGAGACAATAGAACATTCAGTACCTATGAAAAATTGCCTGAAACGGCTCGTTGGGACGCTCATGAGCAAAACAGAGCGTTCTGTAAAACAACGTTTCTCGAATCCCCTTCCTAACATCTTTAAGATGGCTGCTAATGATGTCCAATATTATAATGCAAACTAAATTTCGCTATTTTCCTAAGCAGTAAGCAGAATGTTTTGTACTGTTTACTCAAGGTACGCCCACATAATTATATACTTGTTTTCAACATCGCCTTGACAAAGTGTAACTGTGTAAACAGTAGTGGAAATAAAGTAGACAGTTAGAAGAATAAAGCAGAGATCTTATTTTGGGAGCGCGTTACAAAAGACATACTGCAGTGACCAGACCGGAAAAATAGTGCAGAGACTTAGGTAATGTAGTATGCAAAATGACAGCCAAGAAAGCACTTGTGCTAATAATCAAATTATGATTTCATAAATTCTTTGAATAAATGTAGCAAGGAGTGAAAGATACGGTACGTCAAGATATTTTCTGTGAGGTAAACGCTCGATCTTTTAGATCTAGCATCAGTACCAGTGGTGCTAACGTTGTTAGATTCTTATTTGCATATAAGTTAATTCATGGCATGCAAGTCAAACTTACATCCGCGATATCATTCAAATCGCTGATATGTAAAATCCACGCGACGCAAAGAAACCCCATTCTTGCACGCATCACATTTCGTTTCGGAGCAAGACGCAAGAGAATATTCAATAACGACACTGTAGCAATATCAAAATTTGCGCGATAGACGCCGCACGCAGTGGAGTACGCGGCGCAGGACAGTTGCTAGGAGCAAGTGTCGCGGCATTGGCGCAGCTAAAAAGAAAAGAAATCGAGCAAACAAAAGGTACGTGGGCTGGGCGTGGACGTCCGCGCGCTTGTCTTCCTCATCTTCTGCCCTCACTGGAGTACTCTGGCGGAAAAATAAAATTGTGTCACTGCCCTTAGACTTATTCAGATGGCTTAGTGGCACCAGTACCAGCCTGAGAAGCGGAGCTTGGCCAGCGATTATTGTTTCGCATGGTTGTGTTGTGATAGAAGTATCTTGTATCTTATGATACACGATACATTTTCGAATGTATCGGAAATACAGATACAGATACTCGTCTTTCGAGAAGTATCGCGATACAGATACAAGATACCCATAGAGTATCTAAGATAGTATCTGAGATACATGTATCTTCGATACTGCCCAGCACTGACTTCTGGATGCTTGTGCGTGTTTGCCTGACTTTTGAAATGCCGCCTACTGTAGGGAGCAGTGCGGGTGTTGTGTATGTTAAGGTAATTATAATGTGACGAATTGTGTAGTGCGCGGTTCACAGTAATTACAGGTAACCTTTCCATGTATACATTAAAGAAGAAAAAAAAAGCACCAGCGTGACTCTGTGGTAGAATACTCAACCGCCACGCGGAGGGCCCGGGTCCAAATCACATTTCATCCTCGGTATTTTTTTCTCATTTTATTTTTTTCATTTCTATCGGTTCCTTTTCCATGTCTAGCGGTTACGCCACCGACGGCGACGCCGCTCAACGCAGGAACAGGTGCATAAGAGCTGCGCTCTAAAATAGGAGGTCAGATACGCACACGCCAAGCTTCACCGCCCCAATTTTTCCTATAGGGAAGGAAGGGCTCTTAATTTCTTCTCTCTCTTTCTATGCAGCGGGAGTAATACTCTTCCAGGCTCAGACGCTGAGTACACCACAACCCGTCCTCCTGCAGCACGTGTGAGCTACCCGTCGAACAAGCGCCTTCCGGGTTTCTAGCTTCGAAAGAAGCAGCCTTGCGAGAAGGACCCTGCTGCGAGTGAGTGACGCGGGGCGCTCGCGTAATTAATTAGCGCCTCTTCACCCGGACGTCTTCTTCATGATAGCGCCTCTGCAGCTCTAACTATACAACAGGCGCGTCACAAAACAGCGAAATTGTCGCCGCAAGGCTGCTCCAGGCGCCGAGTTCCTGTTACGACTCGCTTCGCTGCACTTTTTTTTTTTTTGCAGCCGTTGTCCAACGATTCTTTCGATGGCGTTGGATGCAGGCGCGACTTCACCTAAGGCCTCCCTGAGCCATAAACGACGCAACACATGGAAAGAAGGAATAAGGAAACAGAAAGATAGAAGACAGAGAGGAGAACCAGAAGATCTTCCGGCTGGCAACCCTGCACTGGGGCACTGTGTAGTGGTGTATGGAAAGATGAAAGAGAGAGAGAAGGGGAAAAGAGGCCGTGAATTCGCTGAAATGACGGAAGGTACAGGCCCTCGTTTTTCATTTTACTCTTTCTTTTTTTTTTGCCTTTTCCCCTTTCTTTTTTGCATAGATGTTTCAAACAAGGTCGGTAATTAGAATCACCGAGCGCTTCTGTAATATGTGTTAGTATAATGAAGCTAGTTAATATATACTGCGCCATTATTTCATTTCTGTGTCCTTGTTCTCTTCTCTGCTTTTAGTTAGAAAATAAGTGCTAGACGATAGAGAACTCACAAGAACACTGAGCGTTTTTGCTGTCAGCGGAGCAGGTGAACAGATTTAAACTGCGCTTCCTGCTACTCATCCGTATCCGATCTGCATGGACTAAGGCACCAACGATGTTGAAATATCGCATTATTACAATAAATAATAATAATTGTGGCAGTTTAACATCGCCAAACCACGATATGATTTTGAGGAACGCCGTAGTGAAGGGCTCCGGAAATTTCGACCACCTGGGGTTCTTTAACGTGTACCTAAGCCTAAGTACACGGGCCTCAAGCATTTTCGCCTCCATCGGAAATGCCGCAGCCGCGGCCGGCTGCTGACCTTCGGGTCAACAGCCGGTCAGCGGTGCTCGACTGCTTAGCATGGGGTCAGCAGTCGAGCACCGTAACCGCTAGACCACCGTGGCCGGTATTGAGTGCCGCGGTATTGAGTGGGAATAACAACTGCAGTCGAAATAATTCCCTCTGACGCTTTCTTTTTCGCGTCTAAATTATCCTAACACCGTCTCACAGGGATGAAAGATATGCTCGCATTCTTGCAAGACTGCATTTTAAAGAATTCGAAGTGAATAAAAGCTTTAGATTGCCTTATTTCCAGCCAATACTCAAATGCCAAGAAAAAAGATTTTGTAGAGTTCCTGTTTATGCACTGCTAGATCACGCAAATGCCAATGACTACCAGAATAGTTATATTAAATGTCAAATTACACATTCTAATATCGGCTCATGCATGTGCTTGCTTTCCAGCAGTGATGATACCTATGGACCACAAAAACTGCACGACGCAGGCATTGCATGCACAACAGTGCCAGGGTATATTGCCAGCAAATAAAGTATTTAAAGTTTGAATATAAACTAAGTTTTGTGACATACTGATATACAAATATGCAAATTTTCAGTCAACTGAAATGGAAGCGATGAAAAATCCTTGGAACACGGGGCGTCGCTGGAGCCGACGTTTCGACTAGCGGACTTGTCTTCAGGGCTGCAACTGCCTCTGTTTGCGACTCTGCAAAGAAGGAACATTTGTCGGACAGACGAGGCGTATGAAAAGGATATGCAGGGACATCGGTGACTACGTTCACCAGTTAAGCAAACTAAAGGAAACGTTAGTTGGAAGAAATTACGAGCACGACGCGCTAAGCAAGACCTACAACGATATGTGATATGTGATACACAACATTAAACATACGAAAAAAACTTGTTTTTTTCTGTATTTATGAGGCTCATCACAGCTTTATGTGAACCTGAACTACGCGGAAAATAATCATGGGAAGTACTTTCATGCTCAACTTTTGCCGAGCAGAAAAGCTCCACACCGTTATCATCATTGCATATATAAAGCCGAGTCGTAATAATGTGCTCCTTTGAGCGCGGTCATTCTGCTGAATCTTCTGCAGTTTTTATAGCAGCTCGTTTCAGTGCCTTGACCCCAGCAATCGTCGTCGCTGTTGTTGTTGCAATCCATGCTAACCTATGGTTGAAACCCATTCGGGGCCTTCACAGCGCTCTCTATCCCGCTGCACTTCTTCCTTCATTTATCGTCCGCGGTCGTAAACTGGGGAAACAATAAGCGGAGATTTTTCTGTCCGCTTCGCGCTGGCCCGCAGGCGCTGCAGGCGTATATCCTCTCATCAAGAACCACCTTCCGGTTCTATTTATATGGCGGAAACGACAATAAGACTCGAGAACTTCCGTCCCCGTCTGACGATTCGTAACGCTATGCGCTCTCCTAAACACCGGCTGCACGAAACCTTGACTTTGATAAGATTACCCTTACAGAAGCAATGTATTGTATCCAATCGCATCTCGACAGAATTTCTAATAATGGCAACAGAAACTGGAATTAAACAAGCCAGTGCCTCTATAATGTTTTTATTAAGGGTAGTTTTGCTAGAACAACATAGATAGATAGATAGATAGATAGATAGATAGATAGATAGATAGATAGATAGATAGATAGATAGATAGATAGATAGATAGATAGATAGATAGATAGATAGATAGATAGATAGATAGATAGATAGATAGATAGATAGATAGATAGATAGATAGATAGATAGATAGATAGATAGATAGATAGATAGATAGATAGATAGATAGATAGATAGATAGATAGATAGATAGATAGATAGATAGATAGATAGATAGATAGATAGATAGATAGATAGATAGATATGAAAGAAATTCAACCGGCTCCGCTTCGCGGACACCGATGAAACAGTGAAGCTGGTGGCCTTCCCTTCGTCAGGCTAATGCATTTACGCATTTCTATGTTTTGCAAGTCTTTCAGATATGTTTGCATCACTGCTCTTTATTAAACACTCTTTATTAAGCTTTGAGGTGGTAGCATAGTTTTATTGCATCTTGACCATACCACTCCTATACACAGGTTTACAAGGAAGCTTCAACTGTTGCCTTCTTCATTCTTAGTGGACCAACAATGAGTAGTGGGATTTACCCAATTTATGTGGCACATACCCGTTTATGATGATGATAGTTTTCTGATAGGCCGCACAGTGGGACATGCCTGTTTGATGACGAGTTTTCTTCTTCATTTTGAGTGAACCAGTTTTGAGTAGTTGGATTTTCCAATTTCTGTGGCACATACCCGTTTATGATCAGCTTTTGATGACGAGTTTTCGTCTTCATTTTTAGTGAACCTATGGTGAGTAGTTGGACTTATCCAGTTTCTGTGGCAGATTCTCATTTATGGTCAGCGTTACCACGGCCCCGGGCATGAAAGCCTCGACTAAGAACAGCTTCCCTTTTAAAAAGGAAAGGCAAGGGGGCTAGCCAAAAGAAGAAACAGTTGTGTTGTCCCCGAACACAGTCATGTCGTCGGCCATGTCTTCTTTTCGCTTGACTCTTTTTTTTTTTTTAGTCGGTTTATGTTGTGCAATTGTAGTCATTGAAATTGTGTAAAACGGCCCATCGTACGCTATGCAGCAGCTTTTTGTTATAAAAAACAACCAGTTGAAGGGCATGCGTCTGTTAAACGGAAGTTTTATTAGTTTTTACTCCCCCAGAGGTCGTGGTACAGGAACCCACGGTCGGAGTGATCATCTTCAAATGACATTTGTTTCCGTCGTGTAACAGCACGCACGTAAAGTGGCAGTACCTTTCACTAAACGTCATTCCATAGAAATGACATTGCATCGGCTTTTTGATAAGAGTTTCAGCCGTCCCGTTCGGTTCAGTTCTCTGAACGAGGCTGTCTTGACATCTGCAGAAGGAATAAACAGTAACACATCTTGTTGCGATGGCACCGTCGAGACAGCCAACATTTCTGTTGCCACGACAAAATATAAAAAAATGCAGCTTTGCCTCGACGACAACAGTGGATGCACTTGGGCAGAAATCGCTGCCGATGTTGACACGCAATCGGTCGCGACGTTCTACAACTGCTCATCCGCTGTCACGACATAACGAGATTTTCTTAGTGTGTTCTGGCGACGGAGCGGCGCAAAGCGTTCTCTTCCACGCGGTAGAACACGGAATCACTCGTGCTTCAAAAAATGCTTATCGGCAGGAAGGTAATGCGCTGGTGCTGTTATTGAACATGCACGTCCGTATGCATCACGTCCCTTTAAAAGCACCTTTACGTTCACCGTCAGAAACAATCCTTTTTCAACTTCGTATAAAACGTACCCCTGAAAAGCGAGGTTCAGGTACTAGACATGGGAAAAAGCGTTACAGGGCCCATATTGCCCTCTTCTTTCTTGTGTGTAGAAGCAGGACGAATAAACAATCTAGAGCCAGCCTTCCCGAACAAGGAAGGAAGGAAGGAACAGGAGAGAAAGGAAAGGCCGTGATGTTAACCAGTCCCGAACAACGCTATCTACATGCATATACAGAGGCACACGTGCACGTGAAGCGTATGACGCTTTTGCAACGGCAAAAAAGATGGCTTATCCAGGAATGTGCTATCGATATCGCTCTTACTAAAGAAATCGCCTCACTTTGATGATGGCGCTCATCTAGGGGCGCTTAGTCTTATTTTTATTATTATGTTTTTTTTCTATCCTTGACATGCAATCTTTTCTTTCTTTTGAGAAAAATGGACAGTATTTATCTCTACTAGTAAACATACATTTGACATATTTACTGTCTGCAAGGCGAACAGAAGAGCAGAGATCACTCACCGCTGAAGTGTTATGAATATATCGATGCCACTGCATTATTCCCTATGAAAACGCAGACGTGCGGCACAATGCAGTTTGTGACGATGTACGCAGTATTGATGCACACACTAGCCTTGTGTTTCCTATATTAAGGCTTGATTTAATCGCTACACTAAATGCACGCTTACTGCTGAAGCTGGATTGAAATTGAACACACAATGTATGCCTGGTCTGTCCTTAAGAACTCACAGTTTTAATATCTACTGTCTGACCAGAATTCAGCCATGTGATACAGCAGAATAATTGAACGCGCCAACGGAGTCCAAGTTTCAAAACCTACGGGTTTCTTGTTACCAGTGTTCTTTAACTTTTCTTCAAAAAGAAGTACGACGCCAGGAAAAGATAGGCGGCGCTATACTTATAGACACCAGCCTGTCCTTATATATGATTAACAATTAATATTAATATAAACAGCGAAGCACTCACGTGCTTACTCACGAACTCGTGCTTACTCACGAACTTCCGGGCGAGGATTGTACAATCAGGTTCCTCGATGTACGATTTCATTTCCATGAATATCGCACGTGCTGGTCTTTCGAACCTATAGGGGGAGCAAGCCGTTGTTACCTTTCCACTCCTCCCACTCAAAACTGGTAAAAAGGCCCATTATCCGGCACTGCCTCGATAACGCCCTAAAGAAATCCTGTTCCCATCTCTTGGACAAGCCTTCATTGCCCCCGCCACGGTGGTCTAGTGGTTATGGCGCTCGACTGCTGACCCGATGGTCGCGGGATCGAATCCCGGCCTCGGCGTCTGCATTTTCGGATGGAGGCGAAAATGTCTGAGGCCCGTGTACTTAGATTAGGTGCGCGTTAAAGAACCCCAGGTGGTCGAAATTTCCGGAGCCCTCCACTACGGCGTCTCTCATAATCATATCGTGGTTTTGGGACGTTAAACCCCAGATATTATTATTATTAAAAGCCTTCATTGCCAGAGAACTTGCCTGACGCAATCAGGTTATCCCAACCACCTTGTTGTATTGGATGCAGAATGCTTGCTCAAAAAACCACCTTCCAATCGTCAGGCCGGAAGAAGAGCTAATTTTGATGGCCGAAATCTACACAGGATATCCCACAACATAAAAAAGGTGGGCCTCGGGCGAACGTTGGCGTCGTGTTCACGGCCTCAAATAAGTTGGCTAAACTTTGCAAAAGCAGCAACCCAGTTGCTCAAGGAAGGCTTGGCTGCAGTAAGAACCACAGGGCACGTTAGGTGACCTGCAAGGAAGGTGTTGTTTACCAGATCCCCTTATCGTGTGGTAAGCATTATGTAGGACAAACGGGGCGTGGTCTTAATGACAGGCTCAGGAAGCACTGCAACAATGTCAGGAAAGGCAGCGATGGCTGGTTAGCCACACACTGCAGCGCGTGTGGTGGCGTTCCGCTTTTATTGCGATAGCAATTATATGGACAGTCTCGGCTGGATGTTGCCGTCGCCGTCGCCGCCGTCATGCACCGTATATGTATAAGTATGTATATATATACTAAAGCCCCAAAGAAAAATAATTCAGAAAAATGCTTCCGAAGCGCGGAATCGAACCAGGGACCTCTACCTCCGCAGCGAGTGGCGCTAGCCACTACGCCACGAAACGCAGATCCTCCATGTAGGTAACGGCGAGCGTTATATACACACACTTTACCGCTGGACGGACTCAGAGACGGCTGCGCTTATAAGCGTTTCTTCATTACCAGCAAGATGGCGTTAGGAGCGCGACAGGCGCATCTAAAAGTCGTCGGCGAGCTCGCTCGCTTCTTCTTATACTTGCGCAGGGAGAACTTGCCCTTCCGCTGTCTGCTCGCGCGGGTTTCTTGTGCTAAGGGGAAGAAGGATGTTTCACGCTTTCACCGTGATGTCCGGGCTCATGTTACGGAGCGTACGAAAGCCACTCGAGCTCAAGGGACGCCGCTAAACGAACAAACAGAAGATGAGCGCGAACTATCAAGTGTCACAGCTCGACACTTGAAGCACGCTAGTTTTCTTCGCTGCTTCGGCCGCCTTTTTTGATAAGTCTTTCATTGTCCATAGGCACCTTGACGAAACTACTCGTTTAATCATCGAATCAGCAACTATTCATAGGCTTGGCAAAGATTGAGTTAGTACCCGTCACTATCTCTGACTAACAAAGAACTGGTTTTCCTCGACGGTACTGTACCTGCGCATGCGTGAGTTTTGGTTCTTAAGTGTATAAATATGTGTGATCCGGATTGAAATAAATCATTTGTTGCAAGTTAGCGCCTGTGTACGTGTTCTCCCTTCTTGTCCCGTCTTGATGATTCTGCGCTAAACACTTCAGATAGAATACCGGCTGCGGTGGCCGTATACTTCGACGGAGGGAAATGCTAGAGTCCCGTATATTTAAATTTTGGTTCACGTTAAAGAACCCCAGGTGGTCAAAATTACCGGAGCCCTCAACTGCGGCCTCTCTCATAATCATATCGGGGTTTTGGGATGTGAAACCCCAACAATTATTATAAGAAAATGATAAACAGGTTTCATCGGTATACGCGCAGGTGCGCTTAAAGTGATTAACCAGTTATAGCCTGCTGGAGGTCGTATACAGACAACCACATCGTGCAAGAAATCGAAAACCACGAAGTGGAAAGCGTTGAGCAGCTCCCTACCGTGCCTAAGAGCATAAGAAGTGATCGAGAGGACGGCTGTGCAGAAACAATAAACAGCCGCTTGAACACCGGGGGTCAATGAACCCAGCACGCTGGTCTGTCGGCGCTTTCTCGAAGCAAGCTGCCGACACCAGCGGCGTCGGTCCGCGGGCGCTCGCCACAGACCCGAAATCGGCTGCTGGATCGTTAACGAGTGCCCGGCGGTGCAAAACACGGCCAGTGCGATATCGAACCGTTTGTCGGGGCTCGCTACCGGCTGGTGCGTTCTTGTTGCGTGCTTGCCGCCGCCGAGTGCGATATCACCTGCCTGGTCCGGTATACCCAGAAACACCAATACATAAATGCAGCGGGCGAGCAGAGACCGCAGTAAAAACGGTTCGATCGCAGATGGGCTATTGCGCGAATCCTTTCCGAGAAATTCTCAGCGACGCCGGTAACTGCTAAACTATTTAGCTTGCAGCATATGTGATATAATCTATGTGCAGCGCAAAGAAACGAAGACAAAGGGAAGACACATAAATGTATAGTATATGCTTACTATATGTGCGCTGCACATAGTATATATCAAGACATGTACCGATTAGCCCAACAGTGGATTCTTCTAGAACACATGTGTAGCCGGCAAACCAGTCGAAGCCCTGATAGAGAAACATAGGAAAGGTGAAAGGCAAAGTGGTTAACCAGAAGGAAATTTCTTGTTTGCTACCCAACACTGGGAGACAGGGGAGGGGGAGGTAAAAAGATACGAGAGGGAAGAGAAATAGTTTTTATATGCCACCTGGTCGTGTGCTTTTTTTTCGACGTCATTTCTGTGACGGAAATACGTCACTAAAGTCTTAGTAGACCCCGGTATAAAACACTTTCGCGTTAAAATAAAATTCCTTTCTCCGATAAACACCCATAGGAACGGAGAATAGAAACAGAAAAGGCAGAAATGTTAACCAGGAATTCTTCCGGTAGCCTACCTTGCGGTGCGGTAACGAGAGAGAGGAATATGAAAATGTGAGAAAGAAAAATTGAATATGGGAACTCGTTTGCAAATTGGCCAAAGTGTGTTCCCAAAGCATTTCCGGTTGAAGGTCAGCACTGCGCGCGCGCGCGCGTGTGTGTGTGTGTGTGTGTGTGTGTGTGTGTGTGTGTGTGTGTGTGTGTGTGTGTGTGTGTGTGTGTGTGTGTGTGTGTGTGTTCTACACTGTCCACGTCTAGTCGCGCCGTTCAAACTTCATTTGGAAAGCAGCTCGGACAGCAAAAGAAAAGAGGTGAAAATAAAATTAAAAGCTGTACCGGCAAAATTTAGCTAAACTACCTCGATTAGCTATATTGTAAGAAACGCTTCAACGTAAGTTTTCTTTCTTTTTTCAGTTTTTAGGTCGAGAGCAGCTTAACGGGGCGTAGGAGATCTCCGGAAATAACACGTCATTTTCACTACGACGTCGGAACAACAAACAAGTGACGTGCAATAACACAGCAACGCAGCCAGAAGCACTCACAGATTTAGCGCCCCGCACTCATTCATAAAAATAAAACTGAGCGTTCTTAACAGAAACGACGAACGACAACATCGCGGCGTGCATGATATGTCCATCAGCTGTCTGCTGCAACCGCTATTTTTCTGAGGCCGCTGCAAGGCATTCAGAGGGCAGCGGATGCCTGGGACAAAGGGCAGTGCTGTTCCCGTATTTATTTTGCTGGAGGACCACGCAGAACAGGCTATTGCGAATGTATACCCTCTGGCATAGGCGGTTATGGCATGCCTTGTCTAAGGTCATCGTTCATCGCTGCTCTTTTCCTTTCCTGACCAACGCGTTATTGATGGCCCTATAAACGCATTGACGAAGGCGCCTTTACTGCCATGCTGCGCAATCACGGCTCTCGTGTTCCGCGTTATTGGACGTAGCGTGCATCACTCGCAGGCTCCGAAGCCGAGACGTTCTCTGCAAACAAAAAAGGGCTGTATTACCGAGTGTGCGCAAAAACTAGGAAATTCAAACGAAAGCTCTTTTTTCCTTCAATTCTCGAAGGAACCCCGCTTCCTGTTGATGGATCAAGGTCGCTCGCGTAAACACATTTGTACGTTAGATGCACTGCCAGCAACGTCACAACAATTATGGCATTGTGACCACGGTGTGTCATGCAATGCAGCTGAAAAAATTAATTTTAAAAAAGAGTTGGCGCTTGTGACGCAAACTTGTCGCGTTCAACGGCTCCGATATAGGAGAACGACAGAGGGGAGTTGTTGCGTGCTGACGTCAGTAAAAGGCAGCTTCGCTGAAACATTAAAGCTTCACTGCAATACTTCGATAAAGCTCATTTCCTGAAAACATACAGTCGCGACGTTTCAGTTTCTTATTTACGTTCTTGAATACTTAACCAACTAGAGGGATAATTGTTGCGTGTTCGACGTGTTCAAGATGCAGTAGCAGTTATCTTTGTTCCTTTCTTGGCGTCAGAATTTTTGTCTCCCATTTATGCATGTCATTCCGCCAGCCAGTTCCGTTCCTCACTTGGTCAGTCGATATGATAGGACAATGCTAATTAGCATTCAGTCTTGAAGTGCAGAACGACGTAAACAGTTGCAGTTTCTGATCCAGAGACAATCGCTTTTGCCTTCAACGCCTGCTTCCACTCAGTCTTTGCGACTGACAACTCGGACATCCCTGCTTTTCATTCAGAATCTCACCCCGGAATTGACGATATGTCAGTGTCACTTGAGGGCGCACTCAATCTCATTTTAAATTTAGACACCAAGAAATCATGCGGTCCCGACGGCATCCCGACAGCTTTTCTAGTTAGATACTCTGTTTGGTGTAGCAGATACCTCACAATTATTTTTAGAAAATCTCTCTCGTCAGCCACACTTCCTTTCTCGTGGAAATGTGCTTCAATTCTCCCCTTGTTTAAATCGGGTAATGCTCAATTATAAAGCAATTATAGACCAATCTCTTTAACAGCGCATTCATGTAAAATGTTAGAGCATATTATCTTTAAACATATCATGGAATTCCTTGAAACGAACAAAATCTTGAGTTCTTTCCAGCACGGTTTCAAACGCGGTCTTAGCACTATTACTCAACTGACAGAATTCGTTCATGACATCAGCAGCTCGTTGGACATAGGTGACCAGGTTGACACCATTTTCATAGATTTCGCCAAGGCATTCGACACTGTCTCACATTCTAAATTATTGCACAAGTTGTTTGCTATACTAAAGAATGCATCCTTGGTTGGCTGGATATCCGACTTTCTTTCGCAGCCTTCACAATATGTGTGCTTCAGCTCTGCTAACTCGCCTTCGATGCCTGTTTCATCAGGAGTTCCCCAGGGTTCTGTGCTGGGCCCCCTCTTATTCCTGCTTTGTATTAATGACCTCCCCTTGCACACCCCCGTGATAATACGCCTATTCGCAGATGACTGCGTCCTATATCATACTGTTAAATCTCCTCTGGATCATGTCACTCTCAACAATTCCTTGCTTTCATTTTTGTAGCTGGTCCAAATTCTAGCAAATGAATATTAACTTCTCCAAGACCGTCATTATGTAATTTACCCGACGTTCATGCCCCTTGACTTTTGACTATGGTTTAACAATGCTAGTTTGTGCAGGGTGTTGGAATTCAAGTACCTCGGTATCCTTATGACACACAATCTCTCATGGTCTAAACACATTGATCTCGCATGCAACAAGGCCCTTAAGATAGGTTATTTACATCGTACGCTCCGTCTTGCTCCTCAAGAAACCAAACTGCTTACCTACAAAGCTCTCATTCGTCCCATTCTCGAATACGGTTGCGTGGTGTGGAACCCACATAAGAAATGTGACATTAAAAAACTAGAATCTGTTCAAAAAAGAGCTGTGCATTTTGTATGCAAAAAATATGACAGGGATTTTTCTCCATCGAATTTTCTTCCTCAACTAGGTCTCACTACACTTGCGAAGCGTCGCCACGTTGAATGCCTGAAATTTCTTTACAGTCTAATCAATTCTCCCCGCCTCGACACTCTAGACAGTTATCTTCAGTTCTCCAGACCTTTATCTACGCGGAGCGACCACGCCCTTAAGATTTCAACTTTTTCACCCGCACTGACATGTTCAAATATAGTTTTTTTCCTGCAGCTATAGAAGCCTGGAATTTGTTGTCCGGAAGTGTGCGTTGCTTACCACTAAAAGAATTTCTGGAAGCCTGTTCGTGAAGGTTGATTTGCTGTTATTGTATTTTTTTCTCTTTTCCCACTCCTGCAATAGCCTCATTGAGGCTGCAGTATGTGAAAATAAATAAAAAAAAGCGAATGAATACAGCCGGAGCCCTAGCGTTTTGTTTGCTTCCTTCCCCGCACAATAACGCTGGAGACGTCGAGAATTCTCTTTTGTTGTGCTGAGTGACACTGGCTACTTCAAAGCTTGCGAAAGCGATGTTTTCCGCGTGAGTGCTTGCGGTATTTGCCCCAGAATCCATCTGAATCTACAAAGAAATGTCGCGCCTCCACTGTGCATTGCTCAGTGACACTGGCTTGACGGACATCTGATGACAGCGTCCAAATTACGTTACACGCTCACGGTAAAGGCCCGGAAGGTCTATTTATTTGTAAACATATCTTTGCATTGTGCCTAAAGGAAAGCTTAGGGAAGTTAAAGAAAGAAAACTCTGCCACATTAAAGATACTCTATAAGTCTTCACGCGTTAGTACTGAGGTTCATTGGGCACAGAGGCATGGTCGGAATCAATTCAACGACACGGTAGACAAACTAATCCAAGCACTTGCCTCTGAGACATCTGTATCCATTCTGTCGAGTCGCCGCGCTCTCCACAAAGCACTAAAGTCAAGTTTTCGACGGGATCAGACTTAATTCTCCTGCGTGCCTGTCTCTTTGCGTGTAATCTTACCGGGGCGCGGTAGGTATCTGTTCAGAGCTTTTCTGCTGAAATGGGGCCCTTACACCATCCGTTATCTGGGCTTAGGTATACGTAGCACTAAGTCTTATTCTTCGCATGAGGGACCTGCTTCAAATCCTCGACCCCCCCCCCCCTCCCCCGCCCCTATTATTAACATTGCGCCCTTCCCGCTGGTTAGTGCCCAGTATGGTGTGGTATGTTGAAGCATTAAAGCTATTAGTGCACTCTACAGTGCTTCGGCTTTTTCCATTTTTTTTTAAACGCAAGGTCGCGATAAAGCACATCTAGTTTAATCTCAGGCAAGCCGTTTCCTTCATTCCTTAATAGTTTGTTCAGTGTAGACGTTCTTATACACACGGTTCAGAAAGGCTACCAAATATCAGTAGGCTTTCACCCCAAATTGTGCAAAATTTCCACTTGTTATTTGTGTCCGTGCGCGCGTGTTCATATCAAGGCGTCCGCTCATGTTATCAAAGCGTACGTGTATATTTTCATCATCACGACACGGTTGTCGGTCGATAACATGAGCGACGGCCTTCGACGACGTTCACTCGAGGCCGTCGCCTTCTTCGGCCATTGACAGCGGTGGCGAAAGGGAAACTGGCCCATTCATCTGAGCTTGGCGCTACCGTTTTGCCCTTTCTCGTCTGTTGTGGACGTCTTAGCCGCAGTAAACATTTGTAACGCCGAAGCCCGGCCGAGTCAAAGCTCCCTCATCGAGCGAGCTATCTCGACCTTTTCTGTAGAGACAGTCAAAAGTGATGGATTTACGTTGCGAATATGAAATAAATGCCGCTGCGAAAGGACGAGGTTCTGCCCACAACTCCGACCGGCAGCTCAATGGGAAACACGCGACCTTCCGCAACGTGATTGATCCTCCTTCCTGCTTTGAAACTTACTCACTCGCAGCTGACAAGTGATCTCTATAAGGCGCTATTTTTCGCGCATCCAGTAACGAACACTGCGCATTACAGCTATTTGCTATCGTCAGTTACAAGAGAACTGTACTTCTCTGTCCGAGAGATTAATGTGCCAGAACATTAGCAATATTTACAGCGGTCGCAACCTTTAAGCGCTGTCATCGCTCAGTATAGACTTCCCTTTATCGTACTCTACGTAGCGGTCATTTTTGTTCGCTTGTCTTCTCGTTCGCCCTTTCGTTTGTTTCTCTCTGTTATTTTTGTTCCCGAGGCTTTGATTTCTTTGCGTCCATAGTATAAGGGAGATGAATACGAGAGTGGAAGATGTTGAAGCTCGTGGTTTGTTGTGTGATCCTATGCGTCACTACAAAAGAAGCCGTTCTACTGCCTTTTTATTTTCCTGCTTAAGAACAAGAAAGGGAAAGAGTGATTGTGTGATACAGGCTACATATAATTAGATAAATAATTATACAGGCAAGATAGAGAGAGAGAGAGAGAGAGAGAGAGAAGAGAGAGGTTTATTTACATAAAGGCAGAGAGGCCGGTCTGAGCGATAGTGTGCCTGCTACTCTGCATCGGGGAAGGGGAAAGCGGACGAGAAAGAGTGATGAATGACGATGGTAACGTCAAGTTGGCGCAGCATCCAGTCCAGTGGGAAAGCTGTGACCGCTCTTATGACCACAGTTGCACCGTTGGTGTCAGGCCAAGGGCACAACACAACCTCATCAGTTAATGACCTATTACGCAATCCTTCCTAGAGGAAATCAATTTTCGTCGTTCACGTTCGTGTGCTGGGCAGGTACAAAATATGTGCTCAAGTGTTTCTGACACCAGCTGACAGTGATCACAATAGGGACCGGTGTCATTGAAGCCGATGATATGTGCGTAACGTCTTGTAAAGGCCACACGAAGGCGAACCCGGTAAATCATGCTTGCGACGTGTCGTTTTAATTTACAAGGCATGCGGAACCTCATTTCTGGGTCCCATTTATGCAATCGCCGGTGTCGTCGCTCCGGTTTGGTCCACTGCTCGAGTGTGAAGGTGCGCATTACGCACCAAGATAGGCAAGGTACATACAATGATACGTCCTGCGAGCACGCGCAACCTACTTGCACAAGCGTACACATTAATAAATAAGTGCATCATTGTGCTCCTGAAGAAAGGCGCTTTTAATTGTGCTCGTAGAGATACCATTGCCGCTTAAAACGTTTTAGGTGACCGCTCGTATACAGAGCTTAATACAGCCGCTATCTGGAAATACAGGGATTTCGTAAGAAACGTAGCTTTAGAGAAATGTAGGCAGTACGAGGTGCATGAAGTATACTGAAGTAAACAAATTTCACGCGTGAGATATACTGCCACCTTAAACGCGACCATTCTGTCAGGCCTATAGTTGGGAGTGCCCTGCCACGGTGGTCTAGTGGTTATGGCGCTCGACTGTTGACCCGAAGGTCGCGGGATCGAATCCCGGCCGCGGCGGCTGCATTTTCAATGGAGGCGAAAATGTTTGAGACCCGTGTACTTAGATTTAGGTGCACGTTAAAGAACCCCAGGTGGTCGAAATTTCCGGAGCGCTCCACTTCGGCGTCTCTCATAATCATACCGTGGTTTTGGGACGTTAAACCCCGATATTATTATTATTATTATTATTATTATTATTATTATTATTATTATTATTATTATTATTATAGTTGGGAGTGGCGTTGACGAACGCCTGCGAGTTCCTCATAGGAATGGCCGATCGATACCGCTGTCTGTGGCCATTGCGGTGTCGAAGAAACAGTTCGGCGTGTCCTGTGTCAGTGTCCGCAGTACAGTGCTCCAAGAAAATCGCTTTTTCATTGCGGTCAACCAGTTGAACGACCGGCCTCTGTCGAAAGAAGGAATTGCGGATCATCGACAGGACTTAACGTCGCATAAGAAGGCTGCGCAAGCGCTTCTGCCCTTTTTACGATTCATGGGCCTATGCTAACGCCTCTTATTGAGACGCTTTTGCTCTGTTCGACCATGGGCGGGATACTTGGGTTGTTTCGGCATCCCCATACCATGTGGTAAAGGGTGTGAGCACTCTCCGAGCAGTATCTGCAGTTCCTACTGAAGCTGCCTGGGTACAGTGCGTGGAGTAGTGTACCGTGCGGATAGGTGCCTGTCTGGAGCCTTCTCCAAGTCACTGCTTGCTCTCTAGTCAGCCTTTTGTGAGCAAGTGGATAGTGGCGTCGCTGCTTCCTGTAGTGCGCGAGCATTTCTGAATATTTTCTCGGTATTCACTCCTCTGCGTTTCCGGAGTCGGAATATCGCTGCGGAGTAGCCCTGTGTGTATGCTCTCAAGCTGCGGCGTGCGCCACTCGGTTCCCCGCTAGAGATTCATGCCCCGGTATCCAGAGGATACTTGCGTGTTCGAAGTCGCACTTGAGGAGAACTTGAAGGGCTGGTCTGCTAATTCTTCCTTTTAGGAATCTTCTTCACGCTTCTTGTGAATCCGTCACGATGGTTAGTGACGAAGAACTTGTACTGATAGATAACGCAATGCCCAGTTCCTCTGCGGTGGTTACATCATTTGCACGTGTCGAAGCAGCAGCGAGCTCTCTGCCCTTTTTCATCCACCACGCTGGCTACATATTTGTTTACTCCTCGGTATTTAGCAGCATCCGTGCACCTTACGCTCTCATTGTTGCTATAGCTCGCTAGCCTTTGGTGGACAGGGCTCGGGCATCAGCTGCAAGCCATGGTTACCTGGAATAAGGCAGTCACCCACCCCTGGGCGAAGAGGACGCGCGCCTGGTCGGACAATAAAGTTTAATTCTCTCTCCTAGAGAAGCTTTATTTGCGCTGCCGTGTCCGCTTTTTAGCCGAAGCCTCGCTCAACACCAGCCAACACAAGCCTCGTAAACACATATACCGCCATTCCCATCGCGGCAACGGCGCCCCTTAAGAAATTCGCATAGATGGTGGCGCCAGGTTTCCCTCTAGGTATTATTGTGAGAAGCTTTATGCGTATATGCCACAAAAATTACGCAAGTCATGCTACCTACCACTGGTCCACCGAAACAAAAATGAAGAAGGGAACACACGGATGGCAAACAACAATAAAGATTTCTGAACAGACGTGAACAATAATTGAGAAAGGCTTTAATGAGCCGTCGGGATTAAACCAGCGATAAACACCGGGGACGTACTTTTCAGTCTCGCTGATTGACCATCTGTACTGAGTGATGATGATGTTTCATGGATGATTGGCACCGACCAACTCGGTAATAATACCAATCGTTGGGGTTTAACGTCCCAACACCACGATATGATTATGAGGGACGCCGTTGTGTAGGGCTCCTAAAATTTCTACCACCTGGGGTCCTTAACGTGCAGCAAGAGCTAAGTAAACGGGCCTCTAGCATTTTCGTCTCCGTCGAAAATGCGGCTGCCGCGGCCGGGCTTCGATCCCGCGACCTTCCGGTCAGCAGTCGAGCACCATAACCACTAGACCCCCATGGCGGATTACCCACTCAGGGGGAACGGCCAAGAGTCAGGCGGATCAAGTGGTCGTAATTTTCTTTCCTTTTTTCAAACCGCACTAGAGATTATAAGATTACAGCGCCAATGCTTGGGCAGTGTTTTTTTTCTCCCTCTCTCTCTCTGCCCTATTTCCACTCACTCTTTCCCCCACTCCTGTGGAGGGTAGCAAACCGTAAACACGCATCTGGTAAGCCTCCCTCCACTTCCCTTTTACTTCATTTTTCTCGCTCCGAACCACGTGGTCTAGATTTCCTCAGACGAGGCGTCATCTGCCCACCCATCAAATG